>NC_056737.1:271136688-271269188 GCF_019279795.1 Protopterus annectens
TACAGCATTCTCCTGGACAGGCCTCCATGCCTAGAAAAGAGATGCTTAAAATGGCCGAAGACCTAATTACTTTGATCAGGGGTTCCCATCCCCCTCCTGATAAGAGGCCTAGGCAAGAGATAGAATATGCATATTCAGATTAGGTTTCCATTTCCATTGATTCCTCTTCTGAGCAGGAATATTCTCTTCCTCCCTATGAGGGTTCTGATGCTGAAGAATCTATTCCTTTAGCCTCTCCTCCTGAGGATTATTCTTTTGGGGAAACCCTGCATACTATGAGGGAGCATTTCTACTGGGAGAGCCAAGATTACTCAGAATCCAAGAAAAAGCTCAGAGACTTCCTCTTATTAACTCAGCACAGGCCCCTTGCTATTCCTCCTGTTTTAGACATTGTCGATTGTTTTTTCAAGAGTTCAGACAGTCTCCTGACTCTTTGCCACCAGCTCCTGTTAAACCAGACAGATACTACAGGGTTCTTGATTGTCATACATTTCTTTATAAAAACCCTGCTGCAGACCCAGAAACAATCTCTCAGGGTCCCAAAGGGGTCAAGGCATCCACTGCCAAAAACCCTATACCCCCTGATAGGGATTCAAGGGCCCTGGACAAATGGGGAAAAAAGATTTGTACTTCTGCTGCCTTGGCTGTAATAGCTTTAAATTGTCAATTTCATATGCTTAAATATCAGCAATATCTAATGTCACTGCTTAAACAGAAAATGTTGACAAATTCTCAATGTGCAGAAAACAAAGAAATGCAGGATTTATTGCATGCAGCTGAACAAGTAGGAAAGCATACTTTGCAATGTGATTTTGATTCTCTAGAGGCCTCTTGCAGGGCCGCTGTTATCATTAGGAGGCATGCTTGGTTAAAAGAACAGAATCTGCCCGATCATATTAAAGCAAAATTATTAGATGTTCCATTACAACATGATGCCTTGTTTGGTGTTAAAGCAGAAGTGGTGCTGAAGAAAATGGAGGACAAAGCTAAATCTATGCAAACAGTCAAGGATTTCTTACAGGTACAGCCTCCCAGATATAGCAGGAACTGGCCTGCAGAGAATTGGTCCTTTCCAGTGTCAGACAGGCCACAAAGAGGCAGGTATAGATGCCCCAGAGGCAGATCACAGCCCCAAGGCTCATACAGGCCTAAACAATGGGGTGCTTCTACCTCCAAAAGCGGAGAAGAAAAATCAGCCATACAGGAAACAGTCTCAGTGACGTTCCCCTGCCAGCACCTAACACTTATCTTCTGGCAGCTCCTTTGTGGGAAAAACTAGCACTCTTTGCACAAAATTGGCACATGATCACCCAGGACAAATGGGCCTTAAATATCGTATCCCAGGGCTACAGGTTCCATTTTCACACCCTGCCATGGCCAAACGGTATGCCAGACCTGCCACGCAATCAGTTGGCAGAGGCACAAAAACTAACAAGTTTCATCCCTCTTGGATATGAGAGCCATTCAGCAAGCACCACAGCAAGAGCAGGGACTAGGATTTTACTCAAGGCTATTCTTGGTGCTCAGGAAGGACAAAGCCTGAAGACCAATACTGGACCTGTCTACCCTGAACACATTCCTGGATATTCCAAAATTCAAAATGTTAACTCTGCAGCAGCTTCTGCCCATGCTGGGCAAGAAGGCTTGGCTTGTGACTTTAGACCTAAAAGAGGCATACCTGCATGTCCCAATCAGACAATCATGCAGAAGATACCTCAGATTTATAGCTGGCTCAATGCATTACCAATTCTCTGAACTGTCCTTTGGCTTATCTACTGCGCCCAGGGTCTTCACAAAATGCCTGGCACCAGTAATAGCTTTTTTGCAGACAGAGGAATTCAAATATATCCTTACTTGGACGACTGCCTTATTCAAGCAGAGAACAAGGACACTCTACTAGAGCATCTGGCATTTTGTTTGTAAAAACATTACTAACAGGCCTAGGGTACACAGTAAACGAAAAGAAATCAAAACTCGTACCCTCTCAAGAGATAATATTCCTTGGTGCAAGCTTAAATACAACTGCCCAGATGTCTTTATCTCACGCCAGACAAACACTGACTACTTATTTCAAAATGTTGGCAACAAAGACCCAAAAATTCTGCAGGCTTTGGGCTTCATGGCGTCCTGCAATTCTGCTAATTCCATATGCAAGACTGCATATGAGGAAACTACAGTGGTATCTAAAAAGTGTTTGGACTCAACATTGCCACAGCCTGGAAACCATAATTACCCTCATTCCTTGCCTGCAACAGGAGTTTCGATGATGGGCAAAAGCCTATCACCACAACATTGGACAGCCATTCACCTTACCCACAGCCAGGCAGACATTGACAACAGATGCATCAGATTATGCCTGGGGGGCCCACATGGCAGGAAGATGTATTCAGGGCACATGGTCTGCAAGTCAAATGCATCTACATAGCAATCAAAAAGAGATGCTAGCAGTTCAAAATGCCCTGACCGCCTTCAAGGAACTACTTCATCCAGGACAACTACTGATAAAGATGGACAATACCACAGTCATGTGGTACATAAACAAACAAGGGGGCACACATTCCTACCCCCTTTGCAGACTAGCCATGAACTTGTGGGACACAGCATTGACTTAAGTACATCTGCAAGCACAATTCCTGCCAGGAAGGATAAATACTCTGGTAGATGAACTAAGCAGAAACCTAATGAATCCCCACGAGTGGAAATTGGATCCACAAGTCTTCAGCATGATAGCAAGGAACTGGGGATGCCCAGACCTAGACCTATTTGCCTCCCTTCACAATTGCCAACTACAAAGATTCTGCACAAGGACTTATCACAAGCAAGCATGGAAAGTGGATGCCCTATCTTTCAGCTGGAAAAACCTAACAGTATATGCCTTTCCTTCTCTGCCTCTCCTCCCCAAGGTACTCCTCAAGGTCAGACAAGATAAGCCAAAAATGATACTGATTGCCCCAGACTGGCCCTGCCAGCACTGGTACCCAATCCTAAAAAGCTTGTCTCAATGCCCAGCTTGGACATTACCTCAAATTCCTCACTTATTGACCCAACAAGACAGTCCGATACTGTACAGCCAACTCAGGACCTTAAATCTGGCAGCATGGCGGATAATGTAGCCATTCAAGACGCACACCTTTCTAAAGCAGTCATGGATGGTATTTTGGAGGCCAGGAGGCCTAGCACCAGCAAATCTTATGCACAAAAATGGAAGAGATTCTGTGCTTGGAACCAGGCACAAGGTATTGACACGATTGTTCCAAACATTCCTCAGATTTTGCAATACTTAACTGAGGTGCTGGATAAAGGCCTTTCCTTTTTATCAATTAAAATTCATGCCTCTGCCATTTCAGCTCATTACAATACAGAACCAACTATTTTTTCTCATCCATTACTAAGGCAGTACCTCAGAGGGGCCAAAAACATAAGACCCCCAAGGAGAGCACCAATACCTGCATGGGACCTCAACTATGTCTTGGTAAAACTTACAATGCCTCAGTTTGAGCCAGCTTCTGCAGCTGATATAAAATTCTTATCCTGGAAAACAGCTCTGCTTCTAGCAATAACCTCCGCTAGGCGAGTCTCAGAATTACAGGCACTCTTGCCTGTGGAACCTTTTATCATTTTCCATCCTGGCAGGGTTTCTCCGAGGACAAACGCTACATTTATACCTAAGGTAGTGACCAGTGTGGCCCTTAACCAAACAATTCACTTTCCTACCTTTTACCCAAACCCACAGAATAAGGGTGAGAAACGTCTGCATTATTTGGACATTCACAGACAGCTATGCTTCTATTTGGACAGCACCAAAGCTTTCAGAAAGGCTGAACAACTTCTAGTAGCATATGCCGCAGGATCACAAGGAAAGCCTATCTGAAAGCGGACTGTTTCAAAGTGGATAGGCCACTGCATTCGTTTCTGCTATTCACAGCATGGCAAATCAGTGCCTAAGGGCATTAGGCCACATTCCACCAGAGCAGCAACCACTTCAGCAGCCTTCCTCAGAGGAGTACCAACCAAAGACATCTTAGAGGCTGCAACTTGGAGTACAGTGCATACTTTCACAAAGCACTATCACTTACCTCTCTACTATAAATCCAGGGCAGGCTTTGCCACTGCAGTTCTGCAGGGCCCGATAGCCTGTACTAATCCTATTTAGCACCAGCCTCCCCACCATAGTTTTGGGATTCAACCCAATTGTAATGACTGCAACAGTGAAACACGATGAACATAGTACAGCTGTGTACCTACCATAAATGTAGATGTTCGAGTGTATTCACTGTTGCAGTCCAGGTAACCCTCCCGCCATTCCCATTTCCTTTGCTGGGACATATCTGTACTTCTCTATTCTATACAACCTATGTGGTGTATTTGCTTGTTGTTGAAGGAAAAGTTGTTTTTTGGTTATGCATGCTTAGTGGCATTAGTGAGCCTACCATTTTTGGGGCACCTGACATCTGGGGCAAGAAAAACTGAAGAAAATGGCGTCGGCTGCATCTTTTATACCCCTGGTGCACTGACGTCAGGGAGGAGGTGACAGCAACTGACGCCGGACCTAGACTTTGGAAATCAGGCCGACTGCGGGTAGCCTGCCAGCAGGATAACCCAATTGTAATGACTGCAACAGTGAATACACTCTAACATCTACATTTATGGTAGGTACCCAACTGTAATTTACCTTCCATCCCAACCTCCTGTTTTTCTCTTACTGTACCTCCACTTTCCATTACTATGCTTAAAAGCCTTTTTGGTGTATTTGCTTTTGTTTGGAGGTATACTTTTATGTATTTAATTACTTAAATATTTGGCTCCCCATTTGGGGGGCACCTGACATCTGGGGCAAGAAAAACTGATGTAATGGTGTCGGCTGCATGTTTTATACCCCTGATGACCTGACGTCACGGAAGAAGGGACAGCATCCGATGCAGGACCCAAGACTTTGTTAATCAGGCCGACTGAGGGCAACCTGCCAGCAGATTACCCAGGTGTAATGACTGCAACAGTGAATACACTCTAACATTTATATTTATGATAAATGTACACAACTGTACTTTTCTGGTCCCATGGAAGGAGGGCACTTGGAGACCATTTCTGGATGTTTCCCAGCTGAACAGCTTTCTCAAGATTCCTTAATTTTTGGAGGTTCTCTTTGCATACATTTTCCTTTTCTTTTACCTCAGGCCTTTCTGGTCTCTTTGGACCTCTAAGGATGCATACTTTCACATCCTTATTCATCCTGTCTTCAGGGAATTTTGTATGTTTCTATGTCTATTTCTTGCATTTTCAGTTCTCTGCTTTGCCTTTTGGCCTCTCTATTGTCCCAAGGGTATTCAGCTCTCTCCTGTCATTGCTTTTTGCAGGGTTCAAGGAATTCAGATCTTTCCCAGTCTAGACAATCTACTTATTCAAGCTCTTTCTGCAACACACTGCTTCAAGATCTGAGGTTCACAACAGAGTCTTGATAATCACCATAAACTTCCAGAAATGAGTTCTGATTCCTTCCCAGTATCATATTTTCCTTTGTTGCAGGCTTCAGACTTTTCCCATGCTGGCAGCCTTGCCTGGTCCACCAAGTTTTTGTCTCTTATTGCCTTTCTCAGTTCCTTCTTTCTCTCACATATGTGTGTCGGGGAATTTCTCAGAGTTCTGTGCTTCCTGGCTTCTCTTCTCAGGCTCCATTTGAGGAAAGCTTCAGTGGTACCTCAAGTCGGTGTAACTCCAATGTTGCCACACCCTGGACTTCCTGATACTTTTCCTTCCCTGTCTGTAGCTTGAGCTTCTGTGGTGGATTCATCAACTTTCTCTCAACCCAAGGCTTCATTTTCAAGATCCAGTTCCAACTCTGGGCTCTTTACAGGTGCCTCCTGTGGCTCCCTCACAGTGTGTCTGGCCTCATCATTAGAGTTCAGACCACATCAATATGAAGGAGATGAGGGCTCTTCTGTCTCTTCAGGCGTTTCATTCCCTATTTCATTTTTGGCCCCTCAAAGTTTTCAGACAGTACCACAGTGATGTGGTATGTCGTCAAGAAAAGGAGCACATGGTTCTGTCTTTTTGCATACTAGCTCTTCAGGTCTGGGATTTTGCTATCCAGTCAAGTGACTCTTTAGGCAGTTTAGATTCCCTTGTAGCACAATCTAGTGGCAGACTCTTTGAACAGGTCCACCACACAAGTTCACAAATGGATGCTTCACAGAGAAGTGTTCCTGGACATTGCCCATTGGTGGGGTATTACTCTGGTAGATCTTTTTGCCACCCCTCTGGAGAAGAACAGAGGAAGTTGCCTGTTCAGAGTCCTAAGTTATCTGGCTTGGAAAGTGGATGCCTTGTTTTTTTCCTTTGAAGGAAATGTTTTTGTATGCCTTCTTATGTTACCACGAGTCTTTCACAAGGTCAGGCATGACTCTCCCAAAATCTTGCTAGTGACTCCCTTTTGGCCCAGACAACGTTGGTTTCCCCTTCTTTTTCTCACTTGGCCATGGGCAGTCACCATAGGTTACTTCACCGGGTTGGTATTCGCATATCAGACAAAGGGATCTCTTATCCATTCTCACGTGTTCGCTCTTTAACTGACTCTGTATTTTGAGGACAAGCACTTTCTTAAAGGCTTCCATCATATTAGGCCTCCCAGGAAACCTGTTCCTCCTTCCTGGGACCTCAATTTTGGACTTGAAAAATTGACTCTGGCTCCTTTTGAGCCTACATATTCAGTTTCCTTATAACATTGTACATGGAACACTTTTTCTTTTGGCTCTTATTTCTGTGTGAACTTAACTTCAGGCTGTCATGGCTATTCCTTTCTTGGTTTTCTATAGAAACAGCAAGTCTGTTAGTACTAATGCAACTTTTATGCCCAAGGTGGTCAATCAGATGTCTCTTAATCAGTCTATTCATATTCCTTTCTTTTCTTTTTCTTCACCGCAGTCTGCCATTGAGAAGCTTGTTCACACCTTGGATTTCCATAGACAGCTAAAATATTTGTGTAAAACTAAAACTATTTATAGATCTGAGCAGCTTTTTGTTTACTTTCATCCCAGGACTTTGGCTGGTTCTAAGGAAATCATCTCTTCCTGGATTTATAAGGCCATTTATTTTGTTATTCTTTTCACGGGAAATGACTCTATTTGTAGATAAAGATTCATTCTAGAATGTATTTGCTTGCTCTGGTGCTTTTTTCAAGGTTCTGGATACCAATTCCATCCTTGAGGCTGCTTTGTCCTCTTCATACTTTCACGTAACATTGCAAGTTATTTCCAGGGCAGGCTTTGCCAGAGCTATCCTGCAAGGGCTTGTAGAGGGCTGTGCTTTTCCTTTCTCTTCCCAGGCATCCTCTTAAGCTCTTGCACTCTCCTGTAGGTAAAGAATACTGCAACAGTGATATGGAAAGACATTGTACAGTTGTGTAAAACCTTACCATAAGTGTAGATGCCCTTCTCTTCACTTTTGTAGTTTTCACTCCCTCCCACCTACCCTCTCTGTTCTAGCTGTTACCCTGTCCTTTTCTTGCTCTCCTGGATGAGAGACTCCTCGTCTTCCTTTTTCTACTGTATGCACACATTTTCCTTGATGCTGTGGGCCTTCTAAGTGTGTGCATCCGTATGTCACCTTTATGCCCTACACCTTAAGTGGGGAGTATACCTGGACGTACAGTCTCTAAAAGAGCTTAAAATCTTTGGTAGACTGGTCAGACTTTGGGCTATCCTTGGCAGTATGGTAACGAATACTGCAACAGTGAAGTGGACATCTACTGTTACAGTAAGATTTTACACAACTGTACTTTTCTCTGTTAGTTGTCATGATTTTATTGTTTTTGCTGGATTGATTTTTAACCCAAATTATTCAGGTTTGTCATGTTATTTGTCTAGCTTTTGTGCTGTTACTGAGTAGTACAATATCTTCAGCATGCTGCGGTGGTGGTGCGGTGCTGTGATAGTGTTGTCGCCTCACAATAAGACGTTGTCCTGTTCGATTCTCAGCTAAAGCGTCTTGTGTGTGGAGACATGCGTGAATGGGCGTACCTTCGTTGAAGGTTGTGCGTCAGACCTGGCAAGTCGGTACGTAAAAATCTACTGCCAATCATTAGAGGACCGGAGTTGCACTGTGGCGACCCCTAACTGGGAAAAGCCGAAAGATGCAACAACAACAATATCTTCAGGACAGACTTGGTATTTGAAGTAGAATTTATGCCTGTTTTGGTGACAGCAAAATTTTCCAGGAGCTTCTCAAGAATCTATTCACTTAACGTAGTGAATAGTTTTGGTGCAATTACAATTCCTTGTGCTATTTTTGACTTGGAGTGGCTCTAATAGTTTTGGGAGTTATTGTGACTGTGATATGAACATCATGATGCATGCTATTGCTTTGTGGAGTACATTCTGTAATGATTTCCACAAGGTCATCCTTCTGTCAGCTGTCTTGGAACAAACAAGGCTCTATGTGTATGTGTGGTCTTGTCTGAAGCTGGGTTTGGAATTTGTGTTGCTTTTTTCTATTCTCAGTTTATTCAGTACTTAAAACTGACATTGAAAACCTTCACTAACTGTTGAAAAATTGCCACCCCCAGGTAGTTTTACAGGTAAAGTAATTTGTAGTAACCTTTTGTTAATTGGTCAAATAATTGCATTTTTCATTCTAGTGGTATGATTTTGGACTGTTATGTTTACTCTGTTTATTTAAATATAAATACTGGTGGTGATGAAATGTTTTGTTCTTGGCTGAAATATCAGTTCACGTGCTGTTTGTTTTTTGTGCATTTGATTTTATAGTGATTTTTAATTTCATGTTTGGTTGATGGGTATGGTTTGATTATATTGTGCAAATGTAAAAGCTCCTTCTCGAGTTAAACATAGTCTTAAGTCTTTTGGTGGTGTGCGTGGTTTTTAAGTTTCTCTGTGTATGCTATTATTCCATTTTTTTTCTCTCTGTGGTCTTGAGAATGAAACATTTTCAGATTGTGAGGGCTTTGGCAGTTGATGGGAGTCTTGTGCTGTAGGTTCATAGGGTGTTAACAGTTTGTATGCATCATTTTTGACTAGCTTATTCAGTTTCCTTGACTTTTTCTCCATCACTGATTTTTGTTCTCTTTCAGATGTTTTTATACGTGTATAGATGATTATGCAGTGCTTTGTCTTAAAGGGAAAACTCCACCTTTTCCTGCAGTTTAACTGGACTCTTAGGTTGTTCTTCTTCCTTCATTATGATTCCAGTACTATATAGGTTATCTGAAGCTTGCCCAAAACTTTTATTTCTTTGTTTTGGAATCAAAGGAAGGGAAAGCCCTTCCACTTTTTTTTTTTTAAGATTAACTTCTCACATAATTTGCAGAGGAATTTGTCTGCACCTGCATGACATACCATGGACACAGAGAAATTTGTAGTCTGGTACTGTTGACAAACTTGTATGGGTAATTAGTCCTGATGATGTTAGGAGCTCAGGCTGCTGTAAACAAGAGAGAGATGTCAAACTATTTTTGGTATTTTTATTGTCTTTATTGCAGAGAGGGAGATAACTTTTTGGTTAACAGCTGATTCTAATGTAGCCATGCCTTTCATAGCAAAGCAGACCAATTAGATCAGTCAGTGGTTCAAAGACTGTTGTCACCTCTTGACAAATTCAAATAAGTAACATCACAGTATTGGAATGTTAAACTTTAAATGTTTGTTGTTTATAGTACTTCACTTTTTAAGATGAATTGAATTTAGTATCAAAATCTGACTTTTAGAGAAAAGTCAAAAAATATTTTTTTCTTGTAATTCTTGTAAAGTATCAGCACATTTACCAAAGTGCAGGGGGGAGGTAGGGGATCTGTCAACTCATATTGGACTACAAAAAGCTACTTTGAACAAACGCTTGTAATTTAGCTACTGATGTGGTGCTGTCTTATCATAGGTTCATAGGTTCATACTAGGCTATCTGCCCTAGGGCATTTATAAGCCTAGCCAGAGTGTGTGTGGATTTCACCACCCCTTAGGATGAGAATACTATACCCATTAGTTTGCTGTGCCTCTGTCCAGCAGTGATACAGAGATGATTCCCGGGGTAAACCTACGATCTCCCATCCACTCGTCAAGATTTTTCTTGAACAGAGTCAGTGAGGGGCTCTGTCTCACATGGACTGGGATTCTGTTCCATAGTGTAGGGAGTCTCTGGGTGATGAATCTGTCCCTCCAGCACGTCCTATTTATATCCGTGTTGAGGTTTAAGTCTCTTGCTCTCGTGGCTCTGGTGGATTTGGATTTTTGAGGTGGAGCATGTCCATTAATTCGGTTGGACATGGCCTTGTATGTCAGGCACAGATCACCTCTGAGCAGACGGTATGCGACTGAATAGAGCTGGAGTTTCTTCAGTCGGGCATCGTATGACATATGTTTGAGCCCCTTTATCCTTTTGGTGAGGAACTTTGGGGTCTTTCCAACTGCTGCAGGTGTCTGGTAAGGTACATTCCGAATGGGGCGTTGTACTCAATCATTGGTCTGATAAGTGAGGAGTACAGGGGTACAATGACCTCTCCTGATCTGGATGTGAATCCCTTCATGATCAGGTGGGCAATGTTAGAAGGTCTTCCTAACCACTTTGGCAATGTGAGTGTCAAAAGAGAGGTTGCTGTCAACTTGGGTCCCCAGGTCCCTGATAACTTCTTCCGTGTTTAATGGATTACCACCTATGTGGTAATTAGGGGTTACCTTGTTTTTCCCAAAGGGTATGACTATACATTTTTTGGCATTTAGCTTAAGGCCATGGCTCTGCGTTGTACTCTATCATTGGTCTGATAAGTGAAGAGTACAGGGGTACAATGACCTCTCCTGATCTGGATGTGAATCGCTTCATGATCAGGTGGGCAATGTAGAAGGTCTTCCTAACCACTTTGGCAATGTGAGTGTCAAAAGAGAGGTTACTGTCAACTTGGGTCCCCAGGTCCCTGATAACTTCTTCCGTGTTTAATGGATTACCACCTATGTGGTAATTAGGGGTTACCTTGTTTTTCCCAAAGGGTATGACTATACATTTTTTGGCATTTAGCTTAAGGCCATGGCTCTGCGTTGTACTCTATCATTGGTCTGATAAGTGAAGAGTACAGGGGTACAATGACCTCTCCTGATCTGGATGTGAATCGCTTCATGATCAGGTGGGCAATGTAGAAGGTCTTCCTAACCACTTTGGCAATGTGAGTGTCAAAAGAGAGGTTACTGTCAACTTGGGTCCCCAGGTCCCTGATAACTTCTTCCGTGTTTAATGGATTACCACCTATGTGGTAATTAGGGGTTACCTTGTTTTTCCCAAAGTGTATGACTATACATTTTTTGGCATTTAGCTTAAGGCCATGGCTCTGGCACCAGTTATCCATTTCTATGAGACCTTTCTGGAGGATGTCTGTGTCTGATGGAGTGTCAATTATGGTGCCCAGTTTGCAGTCATCTGCAAATTTCTTGCCTTCATTCTTGGCCATTTGGGTTTGGAACTGATCCTCTGTTCCAACTCGGCCTTGTACAAAAGCTTGAGGTCTTCCACTAGCTTGTGGCTAAAACTCTATCCCATCCTACACTAGGAGAGCTCCCCAGATTTTGTTTGCCTCTAAACAAGATCTGGTGCTCTTCCTACTTGTTCTGGCTAAGTAGACTTTTCCTCTACATATTTTCAAAAAATGTTAGCTTTTTCATATTGTTTTATTCTAGTTAATATTTATTAAGTAAATTGTGTGCTTTCGCCTTTTCTTCTATTGCTGTTGGCCGTAGTTTGTCCCGCAAGACCTTTCTTCCCTATCCCAGCTTTAAACTTAATTCTACAAAGCCCATTTTAGTTAGAAAAAAGGGAAGGAAAGACCTCTTTTCCTTCTTTATATAGGCTGGTTCATTTAAATTAGAGCGCTGCCTTAGCCCGTTTGACTTAGAGGGCTTTTCCCTTTGTTTTCCTCCTTAAATTCCTCAAGGTTAGCTCATTTAAATTAAAGGTCTGCCTTAGTCCGTTTAAATTAGAGGGCCTTTCCCTTGGTGTTTTTAGTGTGATTGTTGCGCTTATTGTTAAAAGTAGAATATGTATAGTCATATTTTTCTATAGTTTAGCTGTTTTCCTGTTACTGATTAGTAATGTCTTCAAAGGATTGTAAGGAAGTTAAACCCTCTGAGTTTAAATGTCGTGTTGTCAAAAAATTACTGACTGACATACCATTTGTGTTTACTGTCTTAGACCAGTTCACTTAGAGTCCTGTGCCATCTGCTACTCTCTTAGTCACAGGGTATTATTGGGAAGAAAGAAAACTCATCTGAGAGGCCTGTTGATGGTCCCTTTTTCTGAAGCAATCGAAGGTGGTCAGGGTCCTTCAAAGTCGGTCCAGTCCCCTTCCTCAAATTCTGATAAGTCGGGGAAAAGGTCCTCATCTTCAAGTGCTCAATCAGAGCCATCTAAAAAAATTACCAAAAGCTTCACCTTTGGACCCGAGAATCCTACTATCTCGGCTCTTTCAATTTCGGTGCCGTTGGAATTTCATTTGTTGAGCTGGTCCCCTGAATTGGAACTGGCGTCACTCACTCTTAAGTTCCCCATTGATGTTCATCATGCATACAGCTGCAGTCATAACAGATGGGTTCTCCTGCCGTCAGGCGGGTCCTCGGTCGGCCGAATTCCAAAGTCTAGGTCCGGCGTCGGTTGTCGTCGCTTCTTCCCTGACGTCAGTGCGACAGGGATATAAAGGAACCAGCCAACGTCATTTTCTTCAGTCTTTCTTGCCGCGCGGTGCCCGAAGCAGAAGCAGTTTGCAAGTGCCGGTCGGCCAGCTCCTGAAATTATGAAAATTTTGAAACCGAAGTCTCCTTGAAAGCTAAGTACCCCGTTGGGGAAACTTTTCTTGCCTCAGACCGATGTCAGACAAAGTTAATAATTGTATTTCATGTGGGAAGCAAATACCGCGTAAGGATTTCCATTCCCTCTGTATACCTTGTTTAGGCCCAGACCACGACGTCTCGGTCTGTCGCTTTTGTGCTACATTCAACAAACGCACCATTAAGCGTCGGGCGGAGTTCGCCCAGCATTATTTTGGAAAAACTTTTAACTATATTATGTCGTCCAATACTCCAACTCCAGTTTTGTCTAAAAAACGCAAAGATAAGGCCCGACACACGAGGTCCGCGGCCTCTACCGACACCACGCCAAAGCCGACTACACGTGGTCCGGTTCTCAGCGAGGCGCCTACACAGCCCCTGACTACCGACGACACTTCATTGGCGGTGTCTCCTGTGCCCGAAGTCGCAGGCTTCTCGGCCCACACACCCCGACTACAGATACCGAAGTCACTCTTGGCGTTGAACCTCAAAATGTGGACAGGTCTACCTCCACTCAAGGTGTTTTCAGACCTTCCTCTTCTTTTTCCATCAAGGTTTTCACCAAGTCTAAAGCAGCCATGCATTCTAAGAGACAAGCTACACAGGGACCATCTCCAGGCCCCATGCCTAAAAAACAGATGCTTAAAATAGTTGAGGATTTAATTACTCTTATCAGGGTTCTCAACCCCCACCGGACAAAAGGCCCAGAGTGGAGGAAGAATCCCCCTCCTCTGATCAGGGTTCCATTATTTCAGAGCACTCTGATCAGGAACATTCTTACTCCCCTTTTGAAGACTCGGATGCAGAGGAGTCCATTCCTTTTGTATCCCCCCCCCAGAGGATTACTCATTTGGGGAAACTTTGCATACCTTAAGGGAACACTTCCACTGGGAAGGCCAAGATTATTCAGATTCCAAGAAAAGGCTTAGGGAATTTCTCTTGCTACCTCAGCACAGGCCTCTGGCTATACCTCCTGTCTTGGACATCCTAGATGACGTTTACTCGGAGGCCTGCCTTAACCCGGATTCTCTGCCTCCAGCCCCAGTCAAGCCTGACAGGTACTACAGGGTTCCTGACTCACACCAATTTCTATTCAAAAGCCATGCTGCTGACCCAGAAACCATCTCACAGGGCCCCAAGGGAATTAAGGCCTCCACTGCTAAAAATCCATTATCTTCCGAGAGAGATTCCAGATCCTTAGAAAGGTGGGGAAAAAAGGTATATACCTCGGCTACCATAACCATGAGGGCCTTAAACTGTCAGTTCCATATGCTAAAATACCAACAGTTTTTGTTATCACAATTGAAAAGTAAAATGTCACAACCTGAACAACCAGACTTGAAGGAGCTGCAGGATTTGATGCATAGTGCAGAACAAGTGGGTAAGCATACCTTACAATGTGGTTTTGATGTTCTAGAGGCCTCATGTAGAGCTGCTGTTAAAGGATCAGTCATACATAGACATGCCTGGCTCAAGGAGCAAACCTTGCCTGATCATGTCAAAGCTAAATTACTAGATGCCCCTCTACAAAAGGATGAATTATTTGGTGCTAATGCTGAGGAGGTATTAAGGAAAATGGAGGAAAAGGCTAAATCAATGCAAACTGTGAAAGATTTCCTACAGGTACAACCCCCACGTTTCAGTAGAAATTGACCTTCCAAAAATTGGTCCTTTCCAGCCACGGATAGACCCCAAAGAGGTAGATACAGGCACCCGAGGGGCAGAGGACAATCCCAAGGATCGCTTAGAGGCAGACAATGGCAAGCTCCTACACAAAGAGGTGGTGAGGATAACTCGCAATCATTCAGAAAGCAAGCCCAATAACTTGCCCCTTTGCATGCCAAGCAAGACTCAAATGGCAGCCCCCTTAGGAGGAAAACTGGCATTATTTTCAAAAAATTGGCATATTGTCACAAAAGACAAATGGATCCTGGACATTATAAACAGAGGCTACAGATTCCATTTTCACACCCTTCCAAAAATGAGAGGCATGCCAAACCTGCCACACAATCAAAGGGCAGAGGCACAAAGGAAAATTCCATATCTCATACACATGAAAGCTATTCAAGAGGTACCTACGCACGAACAAGGTCAAGGTTTTTATTCCAGACTATTCCTGGTACCAAGGAAGGGAAAAGATTGGAGACCTATTTTGGACCTATCCATCCTAAACACATTTCTACTAGTACCAAAATTCAAGATGCTCACTCTACAGCAGCTTCTTCCCATGCTGGGCAAGGAGTCTTGGCTGGTAACATTGGACCTCAAGGAGGCATACCTGCATGTCCCAATCAGACAAAATTGCAGAAGATACCTCAGATTTCTTGCAGGTTCAACCCATTATCAATTCTCTGCATTGCCCTTTGGCTTATCTACTGTGCCCAGAGTATTCACGAAATGCCTGGCATCAGTAATTGCCTACTGCAGACTTCAAGGGATACAAATATACCCCTATTTGGACGACTGCCTGATCCAAGCGGACAGCAAGCACATTCTTCTGAAACATCTGGCTTATGTAATAATGTTGTTGAACTCCCTGGGATACACGGTCAACAAAAAGAAATCAAGGCTAATACCCTCTCAGAAGATAATTTTCCTGGGTGCCAACTTGGACACAAACACCCAGATGGCCTATCTCACACCAGAAAAGCAGTGGCAACTAACTCAATACTTCAGAGCACTAGCAAATTGCACCAGGCTGACTGCAAGGAAAATCCTGCAGGCTCTGGGATTCATGGCATTGTGCATCTTACTAATCCCATGTGCAAAGCTGCATGTGAGGAAACTTCAATGGTACCTGAAAAACCTATGGTCTCAACACAGCCACAGTTTGGAAACAGTAATACCACTAATTCCATGTCTACAAAAGGAATTTCTATGGTGGGCTCAAGCATGCCAAACAAACACAGGTCTTCCATTCAGCAAGCCTCAAGCCAATCAAGTCATCACAACAGACGCCTTGGACTACACCTGGGGGGCGCACATGACAGATCAGTGCATTCAAGGCAAATGGTCCCAAAAAGAAAAGCACCTTCACATCAATCAAAAGGAAATGCTAGCTGTAATAAATGCTATTATAGCTTTCAAAGACCTTCTGCAACCAGGTCAACTATTGATAAGAACGGACAACACCACAGTAATGTGGTACATAAACAAACAGGGAGGAACACATTCATACCCCCTATGCAGACTGGCCATGTCACTTTGGAACATGGCCATGGACTTACAAATCGAACTACAAGCACAGTACTTGCCAGGTAAGGAAAACACACTGGCAGACAACCTAAGCAGAAATATGACAGATCCACACGAATGGAAGTTGCATCCAAAAGTTTTTACAGAGATAATCCAAGCTTGGGGAAGGCCAGACATAGATCTCTTTGCCTCCCACAAAAATCACCAATTGACAAAATTCTGCTCAAGGATTTTCCATCCAAAGGCCTGGAGAGTGGACACTCTCTCTTTCAGTTGGACATCAATGACGGTTTATGCCTTCCCACCTCTTCCTCTGCTGCCCAAAGTTCTATTGAAAACCAGAGCAGACAGATCAAAGATGATTCTCATTGCTCCAGACTGGCCAAGACAACACTGGTACCCACTCCTGAGCAGCCTGACGCACTCCCCACCATGGACCCTGCCTCAAATGCCTCTTCTCCTGACTCAGCACAGCTTCAAAACTCTTCACAGCCAGCAAAAAACACTCAATCTAGCCGCATGAAAGATTCCTTAGCATCACAACAGACCCTACTCTTCAAGGAGGTGCAGGATGTCATTTTGGAGGCCAGAAGGCCGTCAACTAGAAAAGCTTGCTCCGCAAAATGGAAACGGTTTTGTGTCTGGAATGAGAAAAAGGGCCAGGATCCTGGAAAACTGAATTTACCTCAAATACTACAGTATCTAGCTGAGCTGCTAAGCAGTAGACTTTCATTCTCCTCCATCAAAATCCATGCCTCAGCCATTTCTGCAGAATACAACACTGATCCACCCTTATTCTCTCACCCTCTCTTAAGACAGTTCCTCAGAGGGGCTAAGACTCTAAGACCCCCAAGGAAACAACCAATACCTGCTTGGGATCTCAATTTCATTCTGGAAAAACTGACCTTGCCTCCCTTTGAGCCAGCTGCCTCATCAGATTTGCAATATTTGTCATGGAAAACAGCTTTCCTTTTGGCTATCACCTCAGCTCGTAGAGTTTCAGAACTACAAGCTCTCATGGCTGTGCAGCCTTTTATCATCTTCCATCAGGACAGAGTCTCCTTACGAACCAACCCGTCCTTTATGCCTAAAGTGGTATCCAGGGTAGCTTTGAATCAGGCCATACACTTACCTACCTTTTATCCTAATCCTCAAAACAAAGGGGAGAGATTACTACATTCCTTGGACATCCACAGACAACTGCGTTATTATTTGGACAGAACAAAGCCTTTCAGAAAATCAGAACAGCTCTTCGTGTGCTATGCTATAGGAGCTCAAGGAAAGCCAATTTACAAACAGACAATCTCAAAATGGATAGCCTACTGCATATGCTTTTGCTATTCTTTTCATGGCAAAACTGTACCTACAGGCATCGGATCTCACTCCACAAGGGCCACAGCTACCTCTGCAGCTTTCCTCAGAGGAGTTCCTACCAAAGATATTTTGGAAGCAGCCACTTGGAGTTCTGTGCATACCTTCTCCAAGCACTACCACCTACCATTATACTCCAAAACTAGAGCTGGCTTTGCCACTGCAGTCTTGCAGGGCATCCTGGCTCCTCCTAGATGTCCTTCAAGGATGCATCTGCAGTCCTAACATATGGGTTGTCCTGCCTCAGGCAGCCCTTCGGTCGGCCGGATTCCAAAGTCTGGGTCTGGCCTCGGCTGATATCGCACTTCACCCGACGTCATAGCTGCTGTGAATTGGGTATAAAGGCATCAGCCGACGCCATTTTCCTCAGTCTTTCTTGCCGCGCGGTGCCCGAAGCAGAAGCTGTTCGCAAGTGCCGGTCGGTCAGATCCAGAGATTTCTACTACCGAAGACTTCTAAAAAGCTAAGTACCCCGTTGGGGACTCTTTCTTGCCTCAGCCGATGTCAGAAAAAGTAAATAATTGTTTAACTTGTGGGAAACAAATACCTCATAAGGATTTCCACTCTTACTGCCTTCCTTGCTTAGGCCCAGACCACGACGTATCAGCTTGTCTAGCCTGTGCTTCCTTCAACCGACGGACACTTAGACGTCGGTCGGAGTTTGCAGAGGAGTTTTTTGGTCCCACTTTTGCTTACAAAATGCCGTCGGAGACTCCGACTTCACAATTAGCTAAAAAGCTAATTGAGAAGAGGCCTAGAGCAGAGCACCCCGATCCTGTTTCTACAGACTATTCCTCGGATGATTCAGAAAACACAGGTCCTCCAGAAGGCCCATATTCTCCTTATGAGGATTCTGATGCAGAAGACTCCATTCCTTCTGCCTCCCCTCCTAAGGAATTTTCTTTTGGGGAAACCTTACATGCTATGAGAGAGCATTTTCAATGGCAGGGCCAGGATTTTTCAGATTCAAGGAAAAGGCTAAGGACCTTTTTACATTTACCACAGCATAGGCCTTTAGCCATTCCGCCAGTGCTAACAGTTGTTGATGATGCTTATAATGATGCCTGTACTGCCCCTGACTCTCTTCCCCCGGCCCCTGCCAAGCCCGACAGATATTACAGGGTCCCGGACACATACTTTCACTTGTATAAGGCTCCTATTGCAGATCCTGAAACCATTTCACAGGGCCCCAAAGCTGTAGCAGCTGCCTCTGCCAAAAACCCCCTCCCCTCTGAAAGAGAATCTAGAGTATTAGAGAGATGGGGTAAAAAAGTTTATACTTCTGCTACTCTTTCGGCTAGGGTCTTAAACTGTCAATTCCACATGATTCAGTATCTGGAATTTTTGTTAGACCAGCTAAATAAAAAACTGTCCTCTCCTTAACCTATAGACCGTAAGTCCCTTCAGGATTTGGTACATAACACTCAGCAGGTCAGTAATCATTCCTTAAAATGCGGCTATGATGCACTGGAGGCTTCCTTTAGATCAGCTATGACTGGAACAGTGATTAGAAGGCATGCATGGTTAAAAGAGCAATCCTTACCAGACCATGTAAAATCAAAGCTCCTAGATGCTCCCATGGAGAAACAAAGTTTGTTTGGCTCACCTGCACAGCAAGTGCTAAAGAAGGTGGAAGAAAAAGCAAAATCTGTCCAAACAGTCAAGGATTTCTTACAGGTCCAGCCTCCGAGGTTTAGTAGAAATTGGCCTTCGAAGAATTGGTCCTTTCCAGACACCTCCAGAGCACAGAGAGGCAGAAATAGGCGCCCAAGAGGCAGAGGTCAATCCAGAGGTGCCTACAGGGGACGTCAGTGGCAGCCTAACAACCAGAGAAGTACTGCCACAGATTCAGCTACGACCACTTCCACAGGACAGACACAATGACTTGACTCTGGTACCGCCTACCAGGGAACAACTGCAAGCACCCTTAGGCGGAAAGCTTGCCTTATTTTCCTTAAACTGGCATTACATTACAGGAGACAAATGGATTTTACAGACAATAGACAAAGGCTACAGGTTTCACTTCCACACTCTACCAAAAAGAGAGGAATGCCAAACCTACCACCAAACCAAAAAACAAACGCTCTAGGACAAATCAACCACCTACTAAGGATGAGAGCTATAGAAAAGGTACCGCCTATGGAACAAGGGCAAGGATTTTACTCCAGACTTTTCCTGGTACCAAGGAAAGAAAACCAATGGAGACCTATTCTCGACCTGTCCACTCTGAACACATATCTCATTGTTCCAAAATTCAAAATGCTGACCCTACAGCAACTTCTTCCCATGCTGGGCAAGGAGTCTTGGCTGGTGACTCTAGATCTCAAGGAGGCATACCTGCACGTCCCTGTACGACCAGATTGCAGAAGATACCTCAGATTTCTTGCAGGATCAGAGCATTATCAATTCTCAGCATTGCCCTTTGGCTTATCTACTGCGCCCAGAGTATTCACGAAATGCCTGGCATCAGTAATTGCTCATTGCATGCTTCAGGGAATTCAGATTTATCCATACCTGGACGACTGCCTAATACAAGCGGGCAACCAGACCAAATTAACAAAAGATTTGGAAAAGGTTATACAACTACTGCAAGCCCTGGGATACACAGTCAACATGAAAAAGTCAAGGCTGGTACCATCCCACAGGATAACATTCTTGGGTGCAGAACTAGACACATCAAATCAAATGGCATTTCTCACAGCAGAAAAGCAAAAACAATTACCACTCTATTTCATGGCATTAACAACGCAGAACCAGCTTACAGCAAGGAAAGTCCTGCAAGCCCTGGGTTACATGGCATCCTGCATAATATTGATTCCACATGCCAGGCTACATATGTGGAAGTTGCAATGGTACTTAAGGAATGTATGGTCTCAACACAAGCACAGTCTAGAAGCCCAGATTCCAATAATTCCATGCCTGAGACAAGAATTCCTGTGGTGGGCTCAGGCCTGTCAGTTGAACAGAGGTCTGCCCTTCCACAAACCTCACCCAAGCCAGACTATCACCACGGACGCCTCAGATCTAGGCTGGGGGGCACACATGGTGGACAAGTGTATACAAGGCCTATGGACACAAGACCAGCTGAACCTACACATAAATCAAAAAGAGATGCTGGCAGTGAAACAGGCACTTCAGACATTCAGACCTTTTCTTCAACAAGGTCATTTGCTGATAAGGACGGACAACACCACAGTCATGTGGTATATCAACAAACAGGGAGGCACACACTCATATCCTCTATGCCGGATGGCAATGGACCTGTGGAATGTGGCCCTGAACCAAAACATTCAACTCCAGGCCACATTTGTGCCAGGAAAAGAAAATTCACTAGCAGACACCTTAAGCAGAACTACCACGGATGCCCACGAATGGATGCTGCATCCAGACATCTTCAAAACCATTACAAAGAAATGGGGACTACCAGAAATAGACCTGTTCGCATCTCCACACAACCACCAATTGAGGAAATTCTGCACAAGGACATACCACCCACTTGCTTGGAAGGTGGACTCCCTATCCTTCAGTTGGGAAAACCTGATAGCATATGCATTCCCACCTCTTCCTTTGATACACAAAGTGCTACTGAAGATCAAAGAAGATCACCCAAGGATCATCCTGATAGCTCCAGACTGGCCGAGGCAGCATTGGTACCCGCTACTGAGGAGTATGTCTCGGACACACGCATGGCCTCTACCTCTAGTTCCTTTACTGCTAACACAGAACAACTACAAGATCCTACATCCAAACTTGAAAACACTACAGCTAGCTGCTTGGAATATTACATAAAGCAGAATAACCCAGTTTTATCTCAGAAGGTTAAAGACATTATCCTGGAGGCTCGCAGACCCTCCACAAGGAAGACTTATTCAGCCAAATGGAAAAGATACCTCATTTGGAGTGCAGCAAAAGGAGAAAATGTATCATTAGCAAACATAGCTAACATACTGGAATACTTAGCAGAACTTTTCCACAATGGCCTGTCTTACTCCTCCAATAAGATTCATGCATCAGCAATTTCAGCAGAATACAACATGGATCCTCCAGTCTTCTCTCATCCTCTACTCAGGCAGTTTCTGAGAGGAATTAAAAATGTAAAGCCTCCAAGGAAGCCACCTTTGCCTACATGGGACCTTAACTTTGTGCTGGAAAAGTTAACACTTCCCCCTTTCGAACCAGCAGCAACAGCAGAATTACAGTTCTTATCTTGGAAGACTGCTTTCCTGCTTGCAATCACTTCAGCAAGAAGGGTTTCTGAATTACAGGCATTAATGGCAGTATAGCCCTTCCTTATCTTCCATCAGGATAGAGTATCCTTGAGAACTAATCCTACTTTTATGCCAAAAGTGGTCTCCAGGGTATCATTGAACCAAGCAATCCACCTACCAACATTCTTCCCCAACCCACAGAACAGGGGGGAAAGACTACTACATACATTGGATGTGCACAGGCAATTGCGCTACTATCTGGACAGAACCAAGACCAACAGAAAAACTGACCAGCTTCTGGTAGCATATGCAACAGGAATGGAAGGAAAAGCAATTTCAAAACAGACAATCTCAAAATGGATAGGAAATTGCATTAGATTTTGTTACTCTTTTCATGGAAAGACAACTCCAGAAAACATCAGACCTCACTCCACAAGGGCTACAGCCACTACTACAGCTTTCTTACGAGGAGTGGCTACCAAAGACATTTTAGAAGCTGCTACTTGGAGCTCCGTGCATACATTTGCCAAGCATTATAATCTGCCTTTATACTCCAGATCCCGAGCAGGTTTTGCAACTGCTGTTTTGCAAGGGATCTTAACTACACCATAATCATCTTAGTGCCTCCACCCCCAGTTGGCTATGGTATTCTACCCATATGTTAGGACTGCAGATGCATACTTGAAGGACATAGTACAGTTTTGTACCTACCATAAATGTAGATGTCCGAGAGGTATGCATCTGCAGTCAGGATTACCCACCCTCCTTCCCCTCTGTGGTACTCCTAGGGTATTTGCCCATCTTGTAGCTAGCTGGGGGAATCTATTATGGTGTATTTGTTTGTATATATGTATATACATGCTTATATTGTTTGCTCTCTACTGTTTGGAACCATTTGCATTTATCCAAATTTAGCCTTCCTAGAGGGCACCTGGCATCTGGGGCAAGAAACACTGAGGAAAATGGCGTCGGCTGATGCCTTTATACCCAATTCACAGCAGCTATGACGTCGGGTGAAGTGCGACATCAGCCGAGGCCAGACCCAGACTTTGGAATCCGGCCGACCGAAGGGCTGCCTGAGGCAGGACAACCCATATGTTAGGACTGCAGATGCATACCTCTCGGACATCTGCATTTATGGTAGGTACAAAACTGTACTTTCCACCTAGTGCCTACCACCCCTTTCTTAGCTTTGGGATTCTACCCATCTGTTATGACTGCAGCTGTATGCACGACGAACATAGTACAGTTTTGTACCTACCATAAATGTAGATGTTCGAGTGCTAATACAGCTGCAGTCCAGGTTTCCCTCCCTCCTTCCCCTCTTGGGACAGGCCTATTGGCTAACACCTCCTCATACAACCTGATTGGGGTATTCATTTATGGTGTATTTGCTTGCAACTACTGTATTTTGATTATATTGCATTGCTTTATTACACAAATTTATGTATTGCCTTCCTTCTGAGGGCACCTGACATTTGGGGCAAGAAAAACTGAAGAAAATGGCGTTGGCTGGTTCCTTTATACCCCTGTCGCACTGACGTCAGGGAAGAAGCGACGACAACCGACCCCGGACCTAGACTTTGGAATTCGGCCGACCGAGGACCTGCCTGACGGCAGGAGAACCCATCTGTTATGACTGCAGCTGTATTAGCACTCGAACATCTACATTTATGGTAGGTACAAAACTGTACTTTGCAGTCCTCCAAATCTCCTGCTCCCTCCACTCGATTTTCCAGGAGCCTGTCCGATGATGTGGATCGTGTGGAGCAGAGGCCAAGGACACTAGCTCTCACCACACTTTTGTCAGATTCGACCCAGAGGGCTTCGGAACTGATCAGACCTACCTTTTCACCATCTGTTCCTCCTCCGATCTGGTCTCGGACCTTGGAGCCAGAATGTCCAGAACTGATTGTAATGGAACTGTTGGAAGCGAGACCTATCACAGTATCTTCGTCTCCCACTATTGCTCTGACAATCCTCTGTTCCATCCGACCTTGAGGAGTCTAGAAGTTGACGCTCTCCAGTGTGGTCGGGGGAGAGGGAGTCAGATGGGATAGTTAGATTCGAACTTGCCTCTTGGGACATAGGTTCAGGTGAGCTCAGCTTCTAGCTCAGCCTCTGAGCCAACCCCTTTGGTTCTGGGGATTCCCTCTTTTTCTTTGGAGCTGTGAGTTTACTCAGACTAGGGGTGGGGGGCTTTTGACGTGATGAGGAGAGTGCTGTCTCCACAGACAGGTCCACTCTCGGATCAGGACATTCTTCCCCCAAAGGCACCTGTCTCTGTAGTACTGCATCCACAGAGACGCAGAGACTCTAGGGCTCAGGATGCCCCATTAGATGACCCCCCCCTCTCTTCCGAAATCTCTCCAGAATAACGTTATGAGGAGGTCCCTGAGAAGAGGCTCTGTAAGAGGAAGCATTTAGACTCCCCAGCAGAGTCCATCACATCAGATACAGACTTTAATGATTCGGAAGGGTCCCTCACGATCGCCTACTGAGAATGTCGCCTTCGCAGACATCCTGGGAATACTAAAACAGAGGGCAGCTGGAAGGCCATCAACCTTTCTGAGGAGCAGTCTGTATACCTTAAGGCCTTTGGGTCTCACCCTTCTGCTCCTTGGTGTGTCTGCCTTTCGACGAACTGATAAATTTAGTTTGTCGAAAGGCATGGGAGTCTCCAGATTCAGTGGAACCTGTTCCTCTGAGACCAAACAAATTTATCACATCACCAACAGACAAAAAATTTCTAACCAAAGGAGTCCCAGTAGATGCTATGGTGGTGACAGCAGCCACTAAAAAGGAACTCATGGAGATGTCCTCGTCTGTCTATCCGCCAAACAAAGAGTCTTGTACGATGGGCAGATATGCAAAGTGCATCTTTTCTTCAGTGACTGAATTGTCTGACTCACTTTACTAGACTCCAGAGAAATCTCCTGAAAGAGCTAGTAGATACTTGCCAGTGTTTAGTAGCTGAAGAGGTATCAAAGAAGGTTTCCTTTCAGCCTTCCACCTTAAACTGAGTGGTCAACTCCTCCAGAGGTTCATTTCTTACACAGTGGATGGAGCGATCAGGGCAGAGAGGGTTCAGGAATTTCCCTAAGGAGACATTCTTGCATGCACTTGTGTGACTTTGCAGAGCCCTTTAAATCTTCTTTTGTGAATGCCCCTTTCAGTGGCTTGTCATTGTTTGGGACAAAAGTCAGACACACTAACCAGGTATGAATAAGAAGGAAAGACACTCTGCTGTACGAGTCCATTTTTCGCTACCTACCAGACCTTATCCAAAGGGTCAGAAAGGAGGAAAAATGTGGTTTCAAAAATTGCAGAGAGCTTTGCAGGGCGCACATGGTTATTCTTCCTCCAGGGGCAGAGGGGGAAGTGCTAATGGAAGACTCCGACCACGTGGTAGAGGGGGGTCCACAAAACCAGGGTTCTTTGGTAAGCCTTTTCAGCACTCCTTAAAGGAGGCCCGCCTCTCCATCTCTGGAGGCAGTCTGGGGCTGCTTATCTTTGTACCCAGAAGTCTGGCTAACAATAACTAAAAACAAGTGGGTACAAAGCACATGTTCAGAGGCTTCTCCTTACTCTTTTCTTTCCCTGTCCCAAACATAAAAAACATCCCGGATGTTCCACCTAGTCAAAGGGAACAGGCAACTCTAGAAATACAAAAATTGCTAGACAAGAGTCATCCAGACAGTCTCTGCAGACCAAATAGAATTCGGAACTTACTCAAGGTTCTTTTTAGTTTCAAAGAAAGCAGGGGACTGGAGACCCATCCTGGATCTCAGCAAATTAAACAAATTAGTAAGAAAGTCAAAGTTCTGGATGGTAACACTGCAGTCAATACTCCCTTTTTTTGGGACAAGATGATTGGATGTGCTCTATAGACATCTAGGATGCATACTACCATATAAAAATGGACAGGCGATCCAGGAGTCATTTGCGCTTTTGGCTGGGGACACTGTTGCTACCAGTTCCGAGCTCTGCCCTTTCGCCTCACTACAGCCCCAAGTGTGTATGGCAGTAGTAGCGGCTCACTTGGGATGCCTAGGATTCCGAACGTTTGCGTACCTAGACAACTGGCTCCAAACCGCAACCATTGAGCATCTGCTATCGAAAGTGAGAAAC
Organism: Protopterus annectens; assembly: GCF_019279795.1. Lineage (NCBI taxonomy): Eukaryota > Metazoa > Chordata > Ceratodontiformes > Protopteridae > Protopterus > Protopterus annectens. Next base: position 271,162,403 of record NC_056737.1, read on the forward strand.
ACCACCTTGTATCTCTGCTCTAACCTAGGAATCACAATAAACCAAGAGTAAATTTGCCTTGTTGCCATCTCCGCATATCATTTTTATAGGAGCAGATCTAGATTCAGTAAAAATGATGGCAAAAATTCCCTCCGAAAGGGTTCAAGTTCTACGACATCAGGTCCTAAACCTACTTTCCAAGGAAAAAGTACAAGCAAGAACAGTCCTGAAAGTCTTGGGGAACCATGGTAGCAGCAATAATGTTGATTCAATTAGCATGTCTGACCATGAGAATTCTACAGTGGCTACTCTCTGATCCATGCAGGAACTACCCATGTCTCACCAAACTTTGATAATGGAATCTTGCAAGAACGACCTTTATTGGTGTCTTTACTCTACTCATAGAGATTGGCCCCTAGAGGGCCCGTCTCTATCCCGGAAGAATGCAAATTTGCTGTAATCACGGCTACACAGGTAAAAAAAAAAACACACTCTAAAGCCAAGAACACAGCATCCATAGGGCCTGACAATATCCCAGGCTGCGTTTTACACGAACTACAAAATGAACTGGCACCCTACCTAAGTACCATGTTCAGTCATAGACTCACCTCAGGCTTTGTGCCCACTGTATGGCACACTGCGATGGTTATTCCACTCCACAAAGGGGGAGCCACGACGGACCCTGGGAATTACCGCCCCATTAGCCTGACTAGCCTGGTCTGCAAGGCCATGGAATGTATCATCATGGAACTCATAAACAAAGACATTGGTAATCACCAAACTCTGGACCCTACCCAGTTCGGATTTGTAAAAGGCAGATCATGTCTCCTAAACCTGATTGACTTCTTGGAAGCAGTCACCAAAGCCATAGATGAGGGTAAGGTGGTTCACATAGCTTATCTAGATCTCGCCAATGCTTTCAACATCATCCCCCACTCTGGAATTATAGATAAGCTCTCTAAACTAGGTATAAATCCCTATGTCACAAGATGGGTTGCCAACTGGCTCGCGTACAGAACCCACACTGTGAAAGTAGCAGACTCCAAATCCGAGTTCAGACCAGTGACAAGTGGAGTGCCACAGGGTTCAGTCCTGGGTCCTCTCCTTTTTGGTATCTACTTCTCTGACGTACAGGCTAATACAGAAGGTCTTTGGCCAACAAAGTTTGCAGATGACTGCAAACTAGGAGCCATAATCGAAACTCCTAACGATGTGGACATACTACAAAAGGACCTCACTGAGACAGATGCCTGGTGTCAAAGCCATGGCCTGAAGCTCAATGCCAAAAAGTGTATTGTCATCCCCTTTGGTAAAAACTCTGTACCCATGAACGACCACATAGCTGGTAGTCTACTTAACGCCGAAAATGTGAGACCTTGGGACACAGGTGGACAGTAGTCTCTCCTTTGATAATCACATCGCCATAGTGGTCAGGAAATCCTTTTACATGGCTCACCTCATCACAAAAGGTTTCTCATCCAGAAAAAGAGGTCATTGTTCCCCTCTACTCATCACTCATTAGACCCATTGTAGAGTACAACGCCCCTTTTGGTATGTACCTCACAAGACATCTAACAACAACCGGAAAGGCCACAGAAATACCTCACAAAGAGGATTACTGGCTCAAACAGTTGCCCTATGCAGACTGTCTCAAAAAACTCCAGCTTTACTCCGTCGCATATCGCCTACTCAGAGGCGATCTCTGCCTGACTTACAAAGCTATGTCAAACCCAGAGCTGTTGGACATGCTCCACTTGAAGAAATCCCAGTCCCTCCAAGTTACACGGTCTCGGGACCTAAACCTTGTCACCACAATAAACAGAACATGCTGGAGGGATAGATTCCTGTCTCAGAGACTTCCCATACTCTGAAACAGACTACCTATCTATGTCAAACAGAGCTCCTCATTAGCACTCTTCAAGAAAAATCTTGATGATTGGATGGGAGATGGGAAATTCACCCTGGGGATCACTTTTGTGGCTCTGCTCGACAGGGGCACAGGAAAATAATTTTCTTGGGTGGCGAAAACCAGGGTACATTTTTGGCTAGGGTTATATAGGCCCTAGGGCCAATAGCCTAGTACCTACCTATGAACCTATCATGTGACATTAGGTTGACCCTTTGTTCTTCTCCAGCCATTAGCCACATTGACCATGGATGCGGGCAGGTCATTATCTGGAAAGGACAGTCCAAGGCACTTGGCTGTATCTTGAGGCCCATTTGCACATCTATGCCCTAGAGATGAGAGTGGTGCTTTAGCATTGCAAGCATTCCAGGACTCTCTTCCACTAGGAGCTATTGCAATACAGACGGTCAACATGTCAGTTATGTGCTACATAAACAAACAAGAAGGAACCAGATCTTACCCCCTTTTTCGGGAGGCCCTGAGAGTTTGGCAGTGGGCAACCTCCTCCCACTGCTTTCTGGTAGCAACGTACATCCTGGGGAAATCCAACATGATAGCAGACAAACTCTTCAGCTATTTTAGTGTTTCACGAGTGGTCCCTAAAACAAGAAGTGGCGGAAAAGATATTTTCTGCAAATGGGTCAGCCTTGCTGCAACCTTTTTGTCACATCCATCAACACTAAATGCAGTAACTACTTTGCCCTGATCCCCCCTCCGGGAGAGTCACCAAGGGATGCATGCACTTGTCCACGATTGGCCTTCTAGTCTCCTGTACGCCTTTCCTCCCTTTCCATTGATACCCAAAGTTCTTCAGTAATCCAGTTGCTTTCGAAGGAACTTGATACTTGTCACCCCATACTGACCTTGTCAAATTCTGGTTCCCCTTCCTGTGGCCTCATCTCCAGAAGAAGCCTTGGATTCTGGACCCAGTTCCAGACCTTCTGACTCGTGACTTTTGGCTCCACCCCTCCCATCAAACCCTCAAATTGACAACTTGACTGCTCCGATTCTAGCCATAGCCAGGCTCCCTAACATTTCTCCATCACTAAAACATATCCTGATATCTCATAAGGCTTCAACGAGAAAGTTGTATAGAAGCAAATGGAAAAGATTTTCTTCATGGGCCTTGAATAATCACATTGATCACTCCTCTGCCCCAGTAGCTTCCATTCTTGAATTCTTAACGCTACATTATTCGCTAATCTACTCACAACTATATCCGTGTGCAACACATACAGAAAGACGAATAAATAAAAGTTATTATCTGTTTTAATCCATATAATGTTTAGCGCTTTCACTCACTAAACCGTGAGCTTCCTCAGAACATTCATATCACAGATAATGCCAGTTTAATTAGAACTATTTGGCGCCAAAATCTGTTTCATTTCCTTAAAGCTGTAGGCTTTAAAAAATAATATAAAATAACTTTTCTACAAAGTACTTAAGATTTCCATACACCACATTGCAATACTTGTGTATATACAAATATACCATTTAAATTAATTATATACGTGTGAAATTCACAAAACTGTTCAACTAATTTCTAATAATGGTTTTATTGATATATATTCATTTAATCCAGGTGGTGTTGTGGCATCCGTCAATATCTGCCAACAAACCTCTTTATATGCCAAAACACTCATAATATTTCCACCCCTTGGATTACTAACCACCGTTTCCAAAATAGCAAATTTAAAATGATGATTGGCATTATTTTAAATTTGCTAGTTTGGAAACAGTGGTTAGTAATCCAAGGGGTGGAAATATTAAGAGTGTTTTGGCATATAAAGAGGTTTGTTGGCAGATATTGACGGATGCCACAACACCACCTGGATTAAATGAATATATATCAACAAAACCATTATTAGAAATTAGTTGTTGAACAGTTTTGTGAATTTGACATGTATATAATTAATTTAAATGGTATATTTTTATATACACAAGTAATGCAATGCGGTGTATGGAAATCTTTTAAGTACTTTGTAGAAAAGTTATTTTATATTATTTTTTAAAGCCTACAGCTTTAAGGAATTGAAACAGATTTTGGCGCCAAATAGTTGTATTTAAACTTGCATTATCTGTGATATGAATGTTCTGAGGAAGCTCACGGTTTAGTGATTGAAAGCGCTAAACATTATATGGATTAAAACAGATTTTAACTATTTTATTTATTCGTCTTTCTGTATGTGTTGCACACGGATATAGTTGTGAGTAGATTAGCAAATACTGTAGCGTTCTGTTTGTTCACTGCTTGTTACATTGTGTTACGTGGAACGCTTAATTTTGTTTCGATTTTTGAATTCTTAGCAAAGCTGTTTAATGAAGGGGTGGCTGCAGCTACTATTTGCGTTCAATTAGCAGCCATAACTAATTTCCAGTTAGGTGAATCGGGGCCCAATGTGATGTCCCGCAGACTTTGCAGAGCCTTTCTTAAAGGTACTCTTAAGACCACCTATTAATGATCCTCCAGCACCATGGGACTTGAATTTTGTCTTATCCCATTTGATATTTTCCCCTTTCGAGCCTGCATCATTCTGTGATCTCAAGTATTTGACTTGGAAAATTATTCTTTTGATGGCTATTACTTCTGCTAGAAGGGTGTCAGAGCTGCGGATGTTGTCAATAAAGCCCCCCCTACATGCTTTTCCACAAAGAGTATCCCTAAGAACAAACCCATCCTTTCTACCCAAAGTATGCTCAGAATCTAACTTAAACCAGTCCATAGAACTACCAGTTTTATTTTCTCAACTATGACAACAAGGCAGAATATATGCTGCACCAACTTGGATGTACATAGACAATTACGTTTCTACTTGTATAGGACAAAGAACTTCAGAAAATCTGACCAATTATTTCTATCCTTTTCAGACTCGAAGAAGGCTGCTCCTGTGTCTAAAGTCACAGTTTCAAAATGGCTGTCAAATTGCATTACCTTTGCTTATCAATCTCAGAAGAAAGAACTTTCCCATAAAGTAAAAGGACATTCTGTAAGAGCCATAGCAACCTCTTCTGCCTTTCAGGTGAGACTACCTGTTGATACCATTTGTGTGACAGCAACATGGGCAAGGCCTAATACCTTTAGCAGTCATTACAAAGTTGATTTAGCCTCCAGGATCAGGACCTCTTTTGGGTCCACTTTTCTGAAGACTATTCTCCCTTGAGCCACCCAAGAAAGATGGTGATAGGGACGCTGTCCAACATGCTAAGAATGAAGGCGAGATAGGACATCACAAAAAGAAGTTATATACTTACCGTAATGTTCCATGTGTGTTGTCCATCTCGCCTTCATTCTTGCATCCCACCCTCCTTCCCCCCAGCCCTTTGCTCCTGGAAGACCGAGCCAATGCAGTTGGCTATTAATGTTCTTTAACCTTCTTGATTGCTTTCTAAGGTATTCACTGACCTTTATTTAGCTACATCTGCAAACAAGATCCGGTTAGCTCTCCTAGTGCATGATGGAAGAGCTACTGGAAGACCTCGAGCTTTTATATAAGGCCTAGTCAGAACAGAGGATTGGTTCCGAACCAACCTGCTAAGAATGAAGGCGAGATGGACAACACACATGGAACATTATGGTGAGTACATAACTTTTTTCTTTTTCTTTTTCTTTTTTTTTTTTTGCGTAGCTGTATAATTCTTTAGTATACTGTAAAACAAACCCTGGGACACCGACAAATGAGGGCCATTCAAGAAATAAAAAGCAGTCCTGTTAAACACAGTATGTAAGTTGACAGAGACTGACACTAATCCCGTTATATGTCAATGGTATGGGAATACACCACTGTTTCCTTATGTCTAGCATGGCTCATGTAAACGCAGGCTTGAAATTAATTATGGGAAACATAAAGGTTTGAAGTAATATAAGATACGTTGATATGTTAAGCCCCATTGTCAGCCGTGTTACAGAAAACATATTAAAATTCTGTAGGAAGCAGTCAAAGTGTTTGTGAAGTGTTTAAAGTAGCTCAAAAAACAGAGATAGGGAGAAAAAATAGATTTTGTTTTTAGTTCTAGACTTGAGTTTTCCTTTAACTTAGTGCTGTTCCTCCTGAGTTATAGTTCAAGATTTCTTAATCTGTTTGTGGATTATTTGTCCCACAGATGGTCATTCATGGTTTCAAGTGCTGTATTCATTCTATGTGTGAAATTGCTCCCAAATCCTGGCACACTGCTATGGTTATGTCTCTCCACAAGGGAGGCCTTACTATGGTCCCTGTGAAACAACGGCCCTGACACCTTATGAGTCTGATTTGTAAAGCTATGGAGCATAGCATAACGTAATTGTGATATTGAGAATTTCACTAGGCTTCACTCCAACAGCTTGCCTTCATCAAAGGGGGATCATGCCTGACTATTAAAAGACTGGTGCAGTGCGTAAAAAAAAAAAACAAATGACCAAAATAAAAGAATCAATGCACTGAAAGATGAGGGTCTCAACAGTTAAAAATTACTCCTTTAATAAAACAAAATATTGAGTTCTTTCATCCCAAATAAACTGGGGACTTAAACAGAATACAAAATCGTACTACCCCTACATCTCTTAAATACCTAATACCATCATTATAAATTACATCCAACAGTTATGCTAATTAGATTAATTATGTAATAAAAATTAAAAATGTGTTGTATAAACATGAGTTATGTAGTTAAAAACTACTTGGCTATTCCATGCCACAAAATAATCATTTAAAAATTTATTAAAAAAATTAACAAACAACTTTTGCTTATCTATTAAATTCGTACAATTAATAAAAACATCTTCCCTTTCAGATATTTGTGCCTGTAGTTTACTAACCCTATTTCTTAGTACTGACACTATGGATATGGAATCATTTAACCCTGGAAGAAACATTGTAGCAACCCTAAACTGCTAAAAAAAAGTTCTTTGCTGTTTAATGCATTTTTCTAGTCACCCCCCACCTGGGGATCCAGGTTAATCTGATTGATTATCCCAAACTTGAATTTAATAAAATTCCTACAAATAGTGGAATGTTTCTACAGTGCATTGTTTTCCTTACCATTTTTAATATGTATATATTCGTAAATTCTTATTTTTAATGTACATTCCGTTTTTACCTATATAATAACTTGTACACCTCTCACATTTAGTTAGATAGACTGTTTTACTGGTGTTACAATTACCTTTCAGAAAATTAACTTTAGTTTTCATTATATTATCTAAAATAATTTCAGTTTTCTTATTTATAAAAGAGCATTGTCTGCAGCTACCACAGGCTACCGTGCCCTTATTTCCCTTAAGGTTACGAGGCTTATTCTCAAGTAATCTTTTAAGATTGGCAGCAGGAGTTGTAATAAACAACGGTTCAGGTCCTACCCATACTATAGATGTCTTGAATTTGCCTTAAAATATATACCAATTTTTTTCTAATAGCCTTCTTAATTTCCTTGGAGCATTGATTGTACTGTGTAACACAAGCCTTCCCATAAATTGGTTTCTCCGAAGGACCCTTTTTACATTCTAAAGCAATGCCTATAAGTGGCTTGTATTTAACACCCCTCTCATTCTAAACTTCGCCAGTAATATTATCAACTAACCTTTTAGGGTAGCCCCTGGCATAAAACATGCTTGCAAGTACTACCATTTCATTCCAAACATCTCCATGATGGGAAGGCCTCCTAGCTACACTGATAGCTTGCCCCTCAGCCAAACTTCTTTTTTGTGCTATAGGATGACTACTGGTATAATGCAGATAGGAACTGCAAAAAGTATCCTTATTAGACTTAAAACCTTCTTCACAATGGGTAATGTGCATCTGTTGTCAATGTTGTTGTGTCTTTCGGCTTTTCCCAGATGTTCATCGTGCATACAGCTGCAGTAATCACGGATGGGTTCTCTGCCATCAGGCGGTGCCTCGGTCGGCAGAATTCCAAAGTCTAGGTTCGGCGTCGGTTGTTATCACTTTCTTTCCTGACGTCAGTGCGACAGGGGTATATAAGACACAGCCGACGCCATATTCTTCAGTCTATTTTGCTGCGCGGTGCCCGAAGCAGAAGAAGTTCGCAAGTGCCAGTCGGCCAGCTCCTGAATTTACGAAAAATTGGAAACCGAAGTCCTCTTTAAAGCTAAGTACCCCATTGGGGAAACTTTTCTTGCCTCAGACCGATGTCAGAAAAAGTTAACAATTGTATTTCTTGTGGGAAGCAAATACTGCATAAGGATTTCCATTCCCTCTGCATACTTTGTTTAGGCCCAGACCATGACGTCTCGGGCTGTCGCTTTTGTGCTACTTTCAATAGACGCACTATTAAGCATCGGGCGGAGGTCGCCCAACACCTTTTTGGTAAAGCCTTTGATTATAAAATGTCGTCGGAGACTCCGACTACCGTTTTGTCGAAAAAACGCAAGGACAAGGACCGAATCGCGAGGTCCGCGGTCTCCACCGACACTACGCCAAAACCGGCTACATGTGGTCCGGTACTCAGCGAGATGCCTATGCAGTCCCTGACTACCGACGACACTTCTTTGGCGGTGTCTTCTGTAACCGAGACCGCAGGTACCTCGGCCCATACCCAGACTACAACCACCGAAGCCACTGTGAGCGTTGAGCCTCCTAATGTGGACAGGTCCGCTTCCACCCATGGTGTCTTTAGACCCTCATTTTCCTTTTCCATTAAGGCCTTTTCTAAGTCCAAATCAGCCAGGCATCCCAAGAGGCCTGTTGCACAGGGCCCATCTCCAGGCCCCATGCCTAAAAAGCAGATGCTTAAAATGGCTGAGGATTTAATTACTCTTATCAGGGGTTCCCAACCCCCTCCAGACAAGAGACCCAGAGTGGAGGAAGATTCTCCCTCTTCTGATCAGGGCTTCATTTTTTTCAGAACATTCTGATGTAGAGGAACACTCTTTCTCTCCTTTTGAAGACTCTGATGCAGAGCAGTCCATTCCTTCTGTATCTCCTCCAGAGGATTTTTCTTTTGGGGAAACCTTGCACACTTTGAGGGAACACTTCCATTGGGAAGGCCAAGACTTTTCTGATTCCAAGAAAAGACTTAGGGAATTTCTTTTGTTACCTCAACACAGACCTCTGGCGATACCTCCTGTCTTGAATATACTTGATGATGTTTATGCGGAGGCTTGTCTTAATCCGGATTCCCTGCCTCCTGCCCCAGTCAAGCCTGATAGGTACTACAGAGTTCCTAACTCACACCATTTCCTTTACAAGAGCCATAATGCTGATCCTGAAACCATTTCTCAAGGCCCCAAGGGAATGAAGACCTCTACTGCTAAGAATCCACTACCTTCCGAAAGAGAGTCAAGATCCTTAGAAAGGTGGGGAAAAAAGGTATATACCTCGGCCACCCTAGCCATGAGGGCCTTAAATTGTCAGTTTCATATGCTTAAATATCAGCAGTTTCTGTTATCACAATTAAGAAATAAAATGTCTCAACCTGAACAACCAGATTTGAGGGAGTTGCAGGATATGATGCATAGAGCAGAACAAGTGGGTAAACCCACCTTACAGTGTGGCTATGATGCCCTAGAGGCCTCAAGTAGAGCTGCTGTTGGATCTGTCATTCGTAGACATGCCTGGCTTAGGGAACAAATCTTGCCTGATCATGTAAAAGCTAAACTACTAGATGCTCCTTTACAAAAGGATGTGCTATTTGGTACTAATGCTGAGGAGATACTACGGAAAATGGAAGAAAAAGCCAAATCTATGCAAACTGTCAAAGCTTTTCTACAGGTTCAACCACCACATTTTAGCAGAAATTGGCCTTCAAAAAACTGGTCCTTTCCAGCCACGGACAAGCCCCAAAGAGGTAGATAGAGGCGCACAAGGGGCAGAGGACAATCACAAGGATCATATAGAGGCGCAGGCAATGGCAAACTCCAGCACCAAGAGGTGGCAAAAACAGTGCACAACAATACAGGAAACAAACCCAATGACTTGCTCCTTTCCATGCCAAGCAAGTCTCATCTGGCAGCACCCTTGGGAGGAAAGCTGGCATTATTTACAAGAAATTGGCATATTGTCACAACAGACAAATGGATCCTGGACGTTATAAACAGAGGCTACAGATTTCATTTTCACACTCTTCCAAAAATGAGAGGCATGCCAAACCTGCCACACAATCAAAGGGCAGAGGCACAACTACAAATTTCAAAGCTCATAGACATGAAAGCTATTCAAGAGGTACCTACTCACGAACAAGGTCAAGGTTTTTATTCCAGGCTATTTCTGGTACCAAGAAAAGGAACCGACTGGAGACCCATTTTGGACTTATCCATCCTAAACACATTCTTACTCGTACCAAAATTCAAGATGGTCACATTACAGCAGCTTCTTCCCATGTTGGGCAAGGAGTTTTGGCTGGTAACATTGGACCTCAAGGAGGCATACCTGCATGTCCCAATCAGACAAAGCTGCAGAAGATACCTCCGATTTCTTTCAGGTTCAATTCACTATCAATTCTCTGCATTGCCCTTTGGCTTATCTACTGCGCCCAGAGTATTCACGAAATGCCTGGCATCAGTAATTGCCTACTGCAGACTTCAAGGGATACAAATTTACCCTTATTTGGATGACTGCCTGATCCAAGCGGACAGCAAGCACATACTTCTGGAACATCTGGCTTATGTAACACGGTTACTGAATTCCCTGGGATACACAGTCAACAAAGAGATATCCAGGCTAACACCATCTCAGAAAATAATTTTCCTGGGTGCCAACTTGGACACAAACACCCAGATGGCCTATCTTACGCCAGAAAAACAAGGGCAACTAACTCAGTACTTCAAAATACTAGCAAACTGTACCAGGCTTACTGCAAGGAAAATCCTGCAGGCTCTGGGCTACATGGCATCTTGCATTCTTTTAATCCCATGTGCAAAGTTGCATATGAGGAAACTTCAATGGTACCTAAAAAAACTATGGTCTCAACACAGCCACAGTTTGGAAACAATAATACCAATAATTCCATGTTTACAAAAGGAATTTCTATGGTGGGCCCAAGCATGTCAAACAAACACAGGTCTCCCATTCTGCAAGCCTCAAGCAAATCAAGTCAACACATCACAATAGATGCCTCAGATTACGCCTGGGGGGCGCACATGACAGACAGGTGCATTCAGGGCAAATGGTCCCACAGCACAGATCCTCGTGGTGGCCAGCAGAGTAATCCAAGCTTCAGAGAGCTAAAAAAGCGACTTTACCTGATTTAAGTATATTTTTTGTGGCTTTCCACTTCTATTTATCTAGCAACTGTATTTCGCCTGCTTGCTGATACATTGTTATTGTTTTTCTGCATTTATTCTGTTATTGCACTTGAATTCTCAGTTTGTTACTTTTAAAATCTGTAATTGTTGCAAATTGTTTGTGTAGGCTGTGATAGCCGATTTTTAGCATTTATAAGTGTCTACTGTATCTGTTTCTGCTTGTTTCTGAAAAAAAAACAAAAAAAAAAAAAAAAAATATCTCTTGTTTTCCCGCCTTACTGAGCTAGAGTAGTCCAGTTTCAGAGCTTGCTGATCCCTGGACTTTGTTTGCAGTTCCTGTTACTGATTCTTTACCAAATTTGGAGGTAGGACGTTCCCTTGCTTACCAGTGGGAGTGGGAAGCATTGAGCTGCCTGTTGGTCCAGTTTTGTGAGGTTTCAGCCAGTAACTTGTAGTCTATTGGTAGTTTTGGGCCAGTTCCTAGCTTCTTTCAGCCCCCTGATATAAAACACGCTAAACGCGCGTTTGCGCGATTTAGCTGAGTTGCCACTGTTGCACACTAGGGCAGCGCCGGTTAAGCAGGTTTAAACTATTCGGGCTACCTAAAGTCCACTCTTCAAATTTTCCCTTAAAACTACCTTCCTCGAACTATACTACTGATCTAATCAGCGTATCCTATAACTAAAAAGATCATCTCTACCTGACTCCGAGTAGACTATTCTTTATCTGTTAAACCTAGCACTTGCTCCGACAGTACTTATCACCTTGATACAGCACTCTTGTTATAGATAGTACCCCAAAAAGGCAAACCCCATTTCTCGGTCACCCACATCCCCCGGAATCTCTTTTAAAGTTTTTTTGTCTATTCCTTCTAGCATGTCAAGGGATCAGTTGCTAGTGTCCTCTCCTGCTCAGCTGGTGAACCTGGGAATATTGAGGCAATGTTACAATTGCCTCATGTACACAGACAACCCTCTCCTCCTCCCACAAAATACAAATACATGCGAGAGATGCAACTATACGGCCAAACTGGAGGCTGAGCTCTCTCAACATAGGACTGGCAAGACCAGACAGGAGGAGAAGGTTACCACACACACTATAGACCCAGTCTCACATAGTACCATCACAACCTCAAATCATACACATAAACACACAAAGACATACTCGGAGGCTCTTATCAAAAATCTACCAAAACAGCAGAGGCCACCAAAGCAGACACCCAAACAACTACCACCTCAGAACACAACACCTGCAACACATAGACCTCACAGTCAGAGTGTCAAACAGTCACAGCCCTTAAGGCCAAACACAATGCCAGACACACTAGTCATTGGTGACTCCATAGTCAGACACACTGACGCCCGCCACCAGACTGAGTAAGGAGAGGGTTACAGTAAGCTGCCTGTCGGGCGCTAGAATCCGCCACGTAACGCAAGCACTCAGAACTCTCAACAGCAGGTACAAATACGACTCAGTCATTGTCCACGCTGGTGTAAACGACCTGAAACGTACCTCCTTGGACTCCATGAAAAGAGACATTGAGGAGCTCTCTGATTATGTAGCCCAGGCAGGTATGACCCTGACCTTGAGCAGTATCCTACCTTCACCAAGAATGATGCCACAATACAGAGATAAGATGATCAGCTTTAACAATTGGCTTAAACTCTGGTGTCATTCAAAGGGGATCCAATGTCTGTCTGCCTGGGATGACATGCTGGACAAGCCACGCTGCTTCGCAAGGGACGGCTTGCATCTGTCACCCCTGGGATTCCGGATATTGGCAAAGGCTCTTGCCACCCCCATAGTGCCTTTTTTAGGCAAGGCTCAAATTCTAAACCTACCACCCTAGACCACAAAAAAGGAAAAAAACTAAGGGTAATGCTGCTCAATGCCAGAAGTCTCAATCTCAAAATGCACGCACTCGAGGCCCTTCTCAGTATGGAGAACATCGATGTCTGTGCTGTGACAGAAACCTAGTTCAAGGCTCCTGAGAGCACCCCAGCACTATCAGGTTTTACCTCGTATCATGTGTTCCGGCCCCAAAATCCGGACAATACCAAGAAAGGAGGGGGGGTATCCATATTCATCAAGGACACCCACACCTCAAGATTGGTGGCAACTTACGATGCATCGGAGACCATCCAGGTGCAATTAACCATAGGCAAGACTGCTCTGCAAATTGTAGCATGTTAAAGGCCACCCTCACAAACTCAGGAACCTCACATGGCTTTCCTGAAAACACTAGAGGGGATAAATGTATCTCCAAACACCATCATACTAGGTGACTTCAATTACCCTAATATAGACTGGGAACACTACTCAAGCCCAAACACCCTAGCCCAAAAGTTCCTGGAATTCATAAACTCAAATGCCATGGAACAACTAGTCACCATCCCCACAAGAGGAGAAAACATACTTGATCTCATCATCACGAACATGGGAGCACAATGTTCAACACCGGAAGTATACCCCTCACTGGTGAGATCAGATCACAAACTAATCTCGCTGGAGGTCCTCATCCCACCCCCACCTGAAATAAAAAAGACCACAGTAAAGAATTTCTCGAAAGCAGACTTCACACTTCTAAAGACTAGTGTGGTCTCCTTTAAGGCCCCCGAGCCGGCGGAAAACAGTACTCAAGCCGCTGAATCACTTACAAAAGCCTTCTACCAGCACCTACAGGACTGCATGGATAAGGCAATCCCAAGCAAAACAGACTCCTTTGTACCAAAGGCAAGCGTCCAGTCTGGTGGACCCCAGCCATAAACAAACTCTACAACAAAAGGAGGAAGCTACTACAAGATAGAGCAAAATCCTTAAAAGGTAAGACACCTTTGATCACTACAAGTAAAAAACTAAGAGCTCTCATAAAATCATCCAAAGCAAACTTTGAGAGAAAAATAGCTAAAGACTCAAAAGACAATCATAAGGCCTTCTTTAGCTATGTTAGAAACTTGGGAGGAAACTCCCAGATATGCTCAGAACTAGTTCAAAATGATGTGAAGATTACTGATCCTACAGACATTGCCAACATACTGGCTGACAGGTTCAGTGCAACCTCCCCCCCCCCCCCCAAAAGGAGAGATGTCTGTACCAAACGATTGCAGCCCCCCAAACATCTCTAATGCCCAAGTGAGAACTGCTCTCTCCAAAGCAAAAAACACAGCATCCATGGGACCTAATGGTGTCCCCGGCTGTGTGCTCCACAAACTCAACGGGGAATTAAACCCACAGCTAGGACAGCTGTTTAATCATAGTCTCACCTCTGGATACGTACCCAGGGAGTGGCGCACTGCGACGGTGGTCCCACTTCACAAAGGCGGTGCCTCCACAGACCCTGGAAATTACCGGCCCATTAGCTTGACAAGCCTTATCTGCAAAGCCATGGAGAGGATCATAATGGATCTCATAAATAAAGACATAGGGAATTTGCAGACTTTGGATCCAACCCAGTTTGGCTTTGTCAAAGGCAGATCATGCCTTTTAAACTTGGTTGACTTTTTCGAAACAGTCACCAAAGCCATTGATGAGGGAAAGGCAGTCCATACAGCCTACCTCGATCTGGCGAAAGCCTTCGATACAATACCCCACTCGGGTATCATTGAAAAACTCATCAGCTTAAATGTTAACCCATACATCACAAGATGGGTTGCAAACTGGCTGAGTGACAGAACCCACAGGGAGGGTCAGAGTTGCTGGCGCCATGTCAGACTCAAAGCCTGTCACAAGTGGTGTCCCACAGGGCTCAGTCCTGGGCCCACTCTGGTTAACTGGGCGCCGTAGTCGAAAACACATCTGACACAGATATCCTTCAGAAGGGTCTCACAGAAACGGATAACTGGTGCCAGAGCCATGGCCTAAAGTTAAATGCCAAAAAATGCATAGTCATACCCTTCGGGAAAAACAAGGTTACCCCTAGCTACCATATAGGTGGCAATCCACTGAGCACAGAAGAAGTTATCAGGGACCTGGGGACCCAGGTTGACAGTAGCCTGTCATTTGACACCCATGTAGCTAAAGTAGTTAGGAAGACCTTCTACATTGCCCACCTTATCATGAAGGGATTCGCATCTAGATCAAGGGAGGTCATAGTTTCCCTATACTCATCACTCATCAGACCAATAATTGAGTACAATGCCCCATTCAGAATGTATCTGACCTGACACTTGCAGCAGCTGGAGAGGCCACAAAAGTTCCTCACCAAAAGGATAAAGGGTCTCAAAAATCTGTCCTATGCAGCCCGACTGAAAGAACTTCAGCTCTATTCAGTCGCTTACCGCTTGCTCAGAGGTGACCTGTGCCTGACATACAAGGCCATGTCAAACCCAGATTTGATGAATATGCTTCACCTCAAAAAATCTAGATCCGTCAGAGCTACAAGGGCGGGAGACTTAAACCTCGACACGGCTATTAATAGGACGTGCTGGAGGGATAGATTCATCACCCAAAGACTCCCTATGCTGTGGAACAAAATCCCGGTATATGTGAGGCAGAGCACCTCGCTGGCCTTGTTCAAGAGAAATCTTGACCAATGGATGGGAGATCGCAGATATACCCCAGGGATTACCTCAGTGTCACTGCTCGACAGAGGCACAGCAAAATAATGGGTATAGTTCCCCATACTAAAGGGGTGGCGTAAGCCACAAAACTATGGGCTAGGCAGGTAAATGCCCTCGGGCAGATAGCCTAGTATGAACCTATGAACCTATAAGGAAAAGCACCTTCACATCAATCAGAAAGAAATGCTAGCAGTGATAAATGCAATTACAGCTTTCAAGGACCTCCTGCATCCAGGACAATTATTGATAAGAACAGACAACATCACAGTAATGTGGTACATAAACAAACAAGGAGGAACACATTCGTACCCCCTGTGAAGACTAGCCATGACACTTTGGAACTTGGCTCTGGAATGGCAAATCGAACTTCAGGCACAGTACTTGCCAGGTTTGGAAAACACGCTGGCAGACAACCTAAGCAGAAATATGACAGATCCACATGAATGGAAGTTGCATCCTCAAGTGTTTACAAAGATAATCCAAGCGTGGGGGAGGCCAGACATAGATCTCTTCGCCTCCCCCAGGAATCATCAATTGGAAAAGTTCTGTTCAAGGACCTTTCCTCCAAAGGCCTGGAGAGTGGACGCCCTTTCATTCAGTTGGACAGCATGGACAGTTTACGCCTTCCCACCTCTGCCTCTTCTGCCCAAGGTACTCTTGAAAGCAAGAGCAGACAGACCGAAGATGATACTGATTGCTCCAGACTGGCCAAGACAACACTGGTACCCACTCCTGAGGAGCCTAACACATACTCCTCCCTGGTCCCTACCTCTAATGCCTCTTCTGCTGACTCAGCACAGCTACAAAACTCTTCACAGTCAGCTGAAAACACTCAATCTCGCTGCATGGAAAATTCCTTAATACCACAACAGAACCTACTCCCCAAAGAGGTGCAGGATGTCATTTTGGAGGCCAGAAGGCCATCTACTAGAAAGGCTTACTCCGCAAAATGGAAACGGTTTTGCTCTTGGAATAAGAAAAAAGGCCAGGACCCTAGAAAACTGAATTTGCCTCTGGTATCACAATATCTAGCTGAACTGCTGAACAGTGGACTTTCTTTTTCCTCCATAAAAATCCATGCCTCAGCCATTTCTGCAGAATTCAACACTGATCCACCCTTATTCTCTCACCCACTCTTAAGACAGTTCCTCAGAGGGGCTAAGAACATAAGACCACCAAGGAAACAACCAATACCAGCCTGGGATCTTAATTACATTCTAGAAAAATTAACACTGCCTCCCTTTGAACCAGCTGCCTCAACAGATTTGCAATATCTGTCCTGGAAAACAGCCTTCCTTCTGGCCATTACCTCAGCTCGTAGGGTTTCGGAACTACAAGCCCTCATGGCTGTGCAGCCCTTTCTCATCTTCCATCAGGACAGGGTTTCCCTTCGTACCAACCCGTCATTTATGCTTAAAGTGGTATCCAAGGTAGCTTTAAATCAAGCCATACACTTACCTACCTTTTACCCCAATCCTCAAAACAAAGGGGAAAGGCTGCTACACTCTTTAGACATCCATAGACAGCTACGTTATTATTTGGACAGAACAAAGCCTTTCAGGAAATCAGAACAACTTTGTGTCCTTTGCTGTAGGAGCTCAAGGGAAGCCAGTTACCACTGCATACGGTTTTGTTACTCCTATCATGGAAAATCTGTCCCTACAGGCATCAGATCCCACTCCGCCAGAGCCACAGCTACCTCTACAGCCTTCCTCAGAGGAGTTCCTACCAAAGACATTTTGGAGGCAGCCACTTGGAGTTCTGTGCATACCTTCACAAAACACTACCACCTGCCTTTATATTCCAAAACTAGAGCAGGCTTTGCCACTGCTGTGTTGCAGAGCATTCTGGCTCATCCCAGTTCCACCTAATGCCTACCACCCTGTGCGTAGCTTTGGGATTCTACCCATCCGTGATTACTGCAGCTGTATACACGATGAACATAGTACAGTTTTGTACCTACCATAAATGTAGATGTTCGAGTGCTAATACAGCTGCAGTACAGGTTTCCCTCCCTCCTTACCCTCTTGGTAAAGGCCTAGTGGCTAACACCTCCTCATACAACCTGATTGGGTCATCCTTCTATGGTGTATTTGCTTGCAACTACTGATTTTTGATTATATTGCATTGCTTGACTATATATATATATATATATATGTATATATATATATATATATATATATATATATATATATATATATATAATGTATTGCCTTCCTTCTGGGGGCACCTGACATCTGGGGCAAGAAAGACTGAAGAATATGGCGTCGGCTGTGTCTTATATACCCCTGTCGCACTGATGTCAGGAAAGAGAGCGACAACAACCGACGCCGGACCTAGACTTTGGAATTCGGCCGACCGAGGGACCGCCTGACGGCAGAGAACCCATCTGTGATTACTGCAGCTGTATTAGCACTCTAACATCTACATTTGTGGTAGGTACAAAACTGTACTTTAGGGGTCGCCACAGCGGAACTCCAGTCCGCTAATGATTGGCAGTAGATTTTTACCTGCCGAGTTGCCAGCCCTGACACACAGCCTTCAATGAAGGTACGCCCGTTCATGCATGTTTCCACACACAAGACACTCTAGCCGAGAATCGAATAGGGCGTCTTACTTTGAAGCTACAATAGTTGACAAAATTGTCAACTTAAATGAAACGTTACTGTGCTATCTTCTCACGCAAAAATGAGGAAACACAGTACGTGACGACCACAGTAAACATTTATTTAATACAACCAAAAAAATAGCAAAATGCAAACAGGAAGCAAGAGTTTAGCGCTTTCACCTATCCATAGTAGGCGTCTTCAGAACTGCTTCATTAAAAATAAACGCCATTTTAAATAAACTTTTAGGCGCGAAACTGGGCTAACATAACAACTGTTATTTAAAGTGCTAGTGTACTATTTAATGAATTAAACTACTTTAAAATGTCCAAAGCCAATGTTGTGTTGAAACCACACAAAACTCCACATAACTTCTGTTTAAACATGCCCATCATATCATCTCCAAACCCCCACTACAACATGAGTTCAATACTAATAGTTAATAATCATGGAATAAAATTGAATATAATATTTAACATATGTAAAACAAAATGCGTTGACTGGACATATCTCAACTAATAAATATGTTCATGAGAACTGACTACAATAGACTTATATTGCACATTTTGAAAGTAAATTGATTCAATATAAACTAAATTATATAATAAAAATATATTATAAAAAATAATAATAACAGTGATTGTAAATAGTGTTAAATTTGCAGATCAATTAAGGCAATGAGTGTGCAAATTGGAAGTGTAATGTCAACTCTTTTAATATTAATTAATCTTAATGTCATAAAAATACATAAATATATATATCACTACTGTGTTACTGAATGACAAATTTTCATTTATTAATATATATTATAAATATAAAAATTCAATATTAATAAAAATTGTAAACAATTTTGTAAAAAATATTTGTTGAAAATGTTGTTTACAAATACTATAAATATTAAAAATTAAATATTTTACCTATATATTGTTAAAAAACATTCTTAAATGAATTAGATAAACTGTATAGTTTTTAAAAATAAATACTAAGGTGATTATGTTATGGTACTAGAACTAAAAATAACAATTGAATGTGAGTAAATGAATATATAAATAGTGTTAGATATAAGTTCATTAATTCAGCAAGGGTTTAATAGCAATAGTGTCATTCAATCCTGGTAACGAGGCGGCATCTGTGTATAATTGCCACCATATTTCTTTGTAATTTAATACATCTTTAATATTACCTCCTCTAGGATCGAATTTAATCTGTTCTATGATGGCAAATTTAAAACTATGTTGATCACCATTACTTTCAACATGTCTATACAAGGCATTATTCATGTCTTTCTTTTTAATACAATAAGAATGGTCATAAATTCTTCTTTTGAATGCCCTCTCGGTTTTGCCGATGTAGTAAGCTGAACATACATCACATTTGGCAATATAGACTACATTTGGTGTGTTGCAATTACCCTTCGCTAGTCTAATTTTCGTCCCATTGTAATTATCCAACACTATTTCAGTATGACACATAATAAACTTACATTGATTACAATTCCCACATTTTTTGGTAAAAGTAGACACTCCACATGCGTCACTCCTATCGTATGTTGTGTTACCAGTTTCTAAAATCTTTTTCAAATTGTGTGACATTTTATAAACTATGTGGGGTCTATCCCCTAAAATGTGAGAACTCAGGATTAACTGAAAAAATTCCCCAATGTTTGAACAATATTTCTTTAATTGTACTCACACACGGAGTATAAGGTAATATACAGGCCATTTTATATTTGCTTATAAACTTAGATTCAGTCACTTGAACCGTAGGAAGACTAACCCCTAAAATAGGAAGATACCTGGTGTCTCTCTGAGAAATCACGTATCTTTCAACATCTTTTAACATAATTTAGTTATATTTCCTCTCTATAAACATATTTGTAATATAGTCGACCTCAGCTAACATGTCCTCATACCTAGATGTCATTCTGGCCGCTCTAATAAGTTGACCTTTAAAAATATTATGAAGCATTCTCCTAGGGTGATTACTGTCATATTGTAGGTAATCATTGGAGAAAGTGTTCTTTCTATAAATATTAGATTTGTAACCTTTCTCATCATGTGTAACAATAGTATCTAAATAAGGTAAACCTTTATCACTAATTGTATAAGTAAATTTCAAGAAATTACTACTGTTGTTAATGAAGGTTAAAAAATCATTTAATTCGTCAATATTGCCTTTCCATAAAATGTAAATATCGTCCAAGAAACGAGTATAGTGGGAAATATGTGTGATATATTCACTTTTAAAAAGTATTTCCTCTTCCCAATTCAACATGACTAGATTTGCATAAATTGGGGCGCTGGCTGAACCCATCGCCACCCCTTTGCATTGTTTGAAATGTTCTCCTTCGAACAGTATAAAGTTATTCTCCAATACTAGGGACATGCAATCCATAATCAAACATACCCTGTCCCAGTCTATGTTAGTATGTTTCCTTATACTTTCACAAAACATCTCTAAACCTTGTTTACTGGGTATACAGGAAAAGAGCTCTATAACGTCTATAGTCACATAATAAAGATTGCTGCCATCAATTTGTATGGGAAATTTTCGTA
This sequence comes from Protopterus annectens, assembly GCF_019279795.1. NCBI lineage: Eukaryota > Metazoa > Chordata > Ceratodontiformes > Protopteridae > Protopterus > Protopterus annectens. Next base: position 271,183,186 of record NC_056737.1, read on the forward strand.
GAAAGTCCCAAGAATCTTTTAATAAGTGAGGGATATCTTTATATATATCCTTGAGCCACACATCCACTAATTTTCCCAAAGGGAAAGTTTTCGCCTTACTGCCCGACACAATAGGTCTAAATGGTGGGTTGATTGGGTCTTTATGTATTTTTGGAATGCCCACCAAAGTCGCCATTTTTGGATACTGCACCTTTAAAAAATTGTCAACTTCTCCACTGGTCCATTCCATAAAATAAAAATGTCATCCAAAAAAATGTAAGTTTTAAAATGAAAATTATTTGCATAAACATAATTAAAAACAAATTTGCGTTCCCATCCCAAAAGTACATGATTAGCATATACTGGGGCACATGCTGCACCCATGGCTACCCCTTTTTATCTGCTGAAAATGCTCTCCATCAAAGAACACAAAATTATTTTCTAATATAAGAGCCATTAATTCAACAACTAAAGTTGTTTGATCGTGAGTGAGAGAAGAATGTAAAAATATATCTTCAAAAAATTCCAAACCTACATCTTTGGTTACATCTGAAAAAAGATCCTTAACATTCACAGTCACAAATAAAAGTTTTTTTGCCCATATATAGGTTCATAGGTTGGTACTAGGCTGTCTGCCCTAGGGCCTATGCAAGCCTAGCCATAACAATTCCCTGGTTATTTCTTCCCACAATATTTACTTCCCTTTTAAGATGCCCCAGAAATTGCCAGGAATATTTAATTAAATGGGGTGTATCAACCATATGTTCCCCCTATTTATCCACCAAAATGGCCAGGGGGATGGGTCTTAGAACCACTAGCAGAAAATATGGGCCTGAATGGTGGGTTGGTGACATCTTTATGAATTTTGGGAATTCCAAAAATAGAGGGGATAACTGGTTTTGTATTAACCAAAAATTCATACATCTCTTAAGAAATCTGCTGATTAATATTTACAGGACTACGTAGTAAATCAGTCCTACTATATGCAATGTTGATCTGATTTTTGGATACCGGGGCGTACAGTGGATGTAAAAAGTGTACACACTCTCTGTTAAAATGCTTCATCCACATTTCTACTAGGCACACATTTGAATCCTTTCTAAAATAAAAATTTCTCTGGTAATTTTATTTGTAAAGTTGTACATGTTAAATCCATGAAAGGTGTCAATTTTTTGATTTGTAGAGAAAATTTCCTGTTCATTCCTCTCCCTAAATTCACATGATACTTCTGAAATTGTACCATAGAGTTTGGATGAGAATACCTTTTCTGAAAATTCCTGCTTGCTGATCTATCCAAGTGAGTAGGATTCTGCAAATCCTGTTCATAATATTTGTAAACGTCATTACTATAATCATTATAGCCGTCCACTCCCCCATCCCTAAAACCACTCTAACTTTCCTCGTTATAGTCTTTACTGTTCAGACTAACTGGTCTGTAGTGATTTTCACCATCGTCACCTCTTTGATGTGCAGGGAGCAACCTTGAAGTAGGATGTGGTGTCTTTTCTGTTTAAGATCCCTATCCAACTTCCTTTTCTTTCAAAACAAGCCCATTGCATTTCCTATCATTTTTATCTAAAATCCTATTGTATAACCCTTTATATTCTTGGAAAACTAGGTCAGTTCTAAATTTACTATGCAAGTTTTCTACTTCATGGCACAGGGTGTCACTGTATTATTCATTATAATGTATAACTTTAGTTAAAAGTTCAATTCCACACTTACCAAAAAAAAAAACCGGGTAAAATCTGTAATCGTTGCTTTGTCATAAATTAAACCAAAAGGGAATTTAAAAATCCGTAACAGTTGTGGTACTATTTGGTATTTTATACTTTCTTTTAAATATAAAAGTTCAATGTGTAAACTCTTTTATATTTCATAAAACGCTTTTCCAAAAACATCTCTTAAGGAAGAAAAATAAATATCACCACTATAAGCAGTGTGATAAGCATTATATCCTTCTTTTACGGTGAAATGTTATTTTTTTCAAGTATATTTTTAAAGTCAGTACTGTTCTGTCTTCTAGATAAATCCACATTCAGTTCATAACCGGCATCACAAGAATTAGAAGCTAGTTTAGCACACTGTGTAAAAGAACGTAGTCTAACATTCGGCCCAAAGTTAAAAATAGTACCTGCCACATTGTTATAAACTCATTTTACTTCAGTAGTTCCACACTCCGTTTCTGGAGGTTTGGGACTATAGTTATTAATGTTTCTCACATTAAAATCATGTGTGCCATCATTTCCACCCTTGACTTGCCGCTTCCTTTCCTCCTCCATAACTCGTTATCATGCACCTAGTGTGGCTTGCAGCCTCAGAATGTATGGAGACCAAGGAGGGACTAGAACCAGTGACACTTTAGCAGTTAATAGAAGTGAGAGAGTCACCACATCTTCTTTTAGCCCCTCGACCATCCGTTTGAGAAAACAACTCTCTCAATCTGGTTAATTCACTTTTCAGTGAAGCGACATCATCCTTAACTTGTGAAATCTCATTAGAATTAACTGGATTGGAGTAAAGACCAAATTGGTCCAAAGTGTCCATTTCTATCTTCACCACCAACAAAACTCGATTATAAAAAGACAGGTGCAGTGCGTAAAAAAATTCCACTATTTGTAGGAATTTTATTAAATTCATGTTTGAGATAATCTATCAGATTGACCTGGGTCCCAGCTGGGGGGGGGTGGAGGGGGGGTGACTGGATGAATGTGTTAAACAGTAAAGAACTTTTTTGGCAGCTTAGGGTTGATGCAATGTTTCCTCCAGGCTTAAATGATTCTATTTCCATAGTGGCAGTACTAAGAAATAGGGCTAGTAAATTATAGGCACAAACATCTCAAAGGGAATATGTTTTTATTAATGGTATGCATTTATTGGATAAGGAAAATTTGTTTGTTAATTTTTGTAATAAGAATTTTAAATGATTATTTTGTGATGGGGAATAGCCAAGTAGTTTTTAATTAAATAATTCATGGTTCACACAGGGTTAATGTATTTTCTATGTTTATACAACACATTTTTAATGTTTATTGCATAATTAATGTAATTAGCTTAATTGTTTGTAATTTACGATGATGGTATTGGGTATTTAAGAGATAGTATGACTTTGTATTCTGATGAAGTCCCCTGTTTATTTGGGACAGAAGAGCTCAGTATTGTGCTATATATCATATTTATGTCACAGATGAGGTTTAAATCCTTAAATTGGGCAATTTTGTGAAGATGTGAAAGATCTAACCACAGGAGGATCTGTGAATGCTTTGTAGGCCAGTCACATATAACCCCTCAGTAGTGTATAGGACACAGAGGACAAGATTAGGACTTTAAGGCGATCCATATAAGACGTGTGTATAACATGTATTCTTTTTACGGGGAACCTTTGCTGACATTCCAGTTGTTGTGTGTGCCTGGTTGAAGGGGGCATCTTACTCCGTGATTGGTCTGAGGTCTGGCCATTTACAGTAGAATGATTTCTGTGGACCTAGATGCCATACCCTTGCGTATAAGTTGCGCAGCATAGAATGACTTTCTGATAGCAATGGACACATGGTGGTCAAATGCCTGGTTATTGTCCACATGTGTTCCCATATCCCGGACAACTGGGGCTACTCTTTGAGGTGTGTTATCAGTATGCTAGTTTCCAGGGGTAGCCAACTTCCAAAGGATACTTTTTATGCATTTCTTGGTGTTCAATTCTAAACTGTGGCTCTGGCACCAGTTGTTAGCTTCTTGGGTGGTGGTAGTATCTTGGGAGAGGCGGTTCTGTTGTTGCACTTAGTTTACAGCCATTTGCAAACCTGGTTGGAAACTATTGATGGTTGGCCTTGACTTTAGAGAAATAGAAGCTAAAAAAGAGTGGACAAAGCATAGAAATCTTTGAGACCCAATAGAGATTGTACTGGTCTTCGCACTACATAGAATAACAAGCTGTAACAGTGCTTGGACAAATAACATGAAAGCATCACTGAGCCCTCTGTTTTAATTTCTTCATCTCCATAAGCAACAAGTTTCGCATTACTGGCCACATTGAGTTGCTCATTAGTTGTCATTTTGGCAATTGTGTCTGCTCATTTAGCACTGCACTTTAAACCAGTGTCTACTTTAAGATCTGTGGATTTACTATTGATTCGGACTGTACAAAACACTTAACTCTTTGCCAGTAAATTCACTGCATCAATTGTCTCACCAATTACTGATATGCCATCTACATACAAAGCAGAATTGCAGTTTACTTGATCAACTTGCTTTTTTGTGTAACCTTTCCTTACAGCTATGTGAGGTTTACTTGATTTGCCAAACTTCTGAAAATGGTTCTATTTTTTACACTTGTGACATTGCTGACCAAATGGTAAGTAGCTCCGTTTTAGATTCATGATAGGCACCACAGTTGTGACAATTAACAATAAAACTGGACTTGGGTTTTGCTGTTTCATGCTTGTACTGCAGTAAGGAACATGTTCCTTTAACTGGACTAGTCTTACAACTTGATGAAAAACTGTGGTTTCCTTGGTGAGCCAGCAGGGGCTGTGGCTGTCATGTGTTTAGACCTCCTTCTGTTTGCCATGTGTTGCATGCTATATCTGTATTCACTCTGGAGCCTGCTGAAACCATGCTGTTGTCACTTGCAAGCATACTTTGCTGTTTTTCTGTCAATTCAGAGATTTGACAAATCTCTCTCTTTAGTCAATGTTAAATCACTGTCACGAAGCAAAATCTTTCTCACAGCAGCACTATTAATACCACACACGAACCTGTCCTTCATTAACTCATCTTTTAAGTCACCAAGCTGAAACATTTTGACTTTGTTTCTCAGGTCAGTTATGTAAGCTGCAAAAGTTTCCCCTGGTTTCTGATCTCTTGGGTAAAATAAATTCCTCTCTAATGTAGTTAGTATTTGAGGGTTGGGTTCTGGAGCATTTCTCCCCGGGCCTCTGCTGAAAACAGGATCTGTAGAACCTAGTCAGACTTTCCCGGTCAACAAATGTAAAATAAATAAAATAAAATAAAAGGGTTGCACATTTCTCTGAAGTTGAGCTTCAAACACTCTTGGTCTTCCCTTTATTCATTTTGTAGAACAATATGATGATTTTTACCTTCTCCCTCATATACTGCTGGTGCATACACAAATGAACGCTCTCTTTCTGTGGCCTAAGACCCAGCTAGGTTTAGCAAAATGAATGTCCTGGTGCATGCATGTTTGTCTGAATAAGCTGCTTGTATAAAAATATACTCTTGCTCATATATTCTCCAATTCTCTCCAGTATTCTGATGAAATACAAGTGGTAAGGGCTTTCAAAATCCGTCTGCCATATTAGCACATACCAGTGAAGGGTTTTGCAAAGAAACACGAACACATATGCCAGAAATTTATGGCAATACTTTTAACTTTTCTCAGTAGCACAATAAGCCTGTGTGTAACTGAACTTTGCAAAACAAGTCTCTCGGGCACTGTAATACTCTTGAAATTACTGTATTGCAAGAAATCAACTCTTATCAGTGTAAGAAACGTGTCAAATAACTGTACGATGTGAATGAACTGGGCAAGAGAAGCTCAGAGTTAGTAACATTTCAAAGTAATTTGCACTTTGCAAATAAACTACACAGCACACTGAAATTTCCTCAAAATGATGATACCTTGCTAGGCAATTCTTTACAGTTCAAGAAATACTCTGTAATGGTGGCAGTTTGGGAATAGACACACCCATCACAAGAGACTTTTCAAAATGGCTGTACTTTAACTACTTCACGAAATTGTTGCACTTTTCACACAAACTCTTCGGATTACATGCACAGTAGTAAGCACACACTGTTATTACTTTTACACACTTTGAGATACTTTGAATAATCTAGTTATGCCCTTAATGCAATACAAAGTCATAATTATGCCAAAACACAGCACTTTGCCAAATGTGTACAGTCGCCTTCCTTTATTTATGCGTAATGTGCCCCTTTTGCCCTTATTATATTCATTTTGCTTGTTTAATCTCTTTTCATGCCCATTGTACTTTTCTTGTGTTTCACTATAAACATGCCAGTTTCACCTTAAACACACTTACTTTGCTTTAAATATACTCATTCTGCTTTTCTGATGATCGTTATACTTGTTTTGCTTTTCTGATAATCGTTTTATCAGATATCTTCATTTTAAACATTTCCCTTAATTAATAAACCTTTTGTGCCTCCCACTTGTTTAATAATGTGGTTTGTGCCCTTGTAATGCCCAGTTTTATCTTTTTTATAGTTTTTTAGTTTACCTTCACTGTTATCTCTGCACCTCATGGCTCTGAATATCATTCACTGAAATCCCAGTTCTGACACCATGTCGCTTTCCTACTTTGGACACAGTAGAAAAGTCTTTGTGGGTTCTGTTAAAGTAGCTTTATTATATACAGACACATCACGATAGATGTTTACTGACTTTAACCTAAGTAACTTTTATACAAACTAACTATTGCAATCATACATGGTCACTCTCTGGCTGCATTCTCAAAATGGCACTGGAAATAGCATGTGCTTGGTATTTGTATGTGCACGCTCAGTCCTTGATATGCTTCTTAAAGACAGCACACGCACACACTGATCTGCACTGCCCTTGACAAAATGAGTCTGGATTGGACCCAGGGTCTGTAGGTTTCATATGTCATTGTTTATCATTTATATGGCTTTGCATATGAGGCTAGTCAGATGTTTGGGCCTACCAAGGTCCATAGATGGCCTGCCCTTTTGCCGAGGGATGAGCCCTACTGGAGAGGACATTGCACTGAGGGTGGGGTAGAGTTTTCTCCCATGTTAATGAGGACCAAATGCAGAATGCACCCATGGTGGGGGTATGGAATAGATTTTCCAGGATGTTACAGTTAGTCACATGAATATAGTATTGGATTGAATGACGAATGTTTCCAGTGTATTTAAGTATGTGGTGTTGGTTTTATGGGTCATAGAGGTTGAACTGTAACTTGCAAGTATATGGTATGGGACTTTGCCTATGGTCATTTGGATGTGGAGAAGCTCAAGTAACTCGTACTGTTTGACCAGTCTTGGAGATGTTTTTAATGCAAATCGATTCACCTCCACCTTTAGTCCTTTAGACTAGTAGCTGGTCTAAAAGTTTTCTTATGTTTTACTATGATTTTGTAAATAAGATTTTTTTGTTTCTTATTTATTGCTCCATTTCAATATTTTACTTTTGGTATTTTCATTTTGGAGGTTAAGGCAGTCTCTCTTTTTTTTTAACACCTTTATTGAGTTATCACTTAGAACATAGGCAAATTTATATTTATACAAAAGTAATCCAATTGTTGCCTCACAGCAAGTGGTTCTCCTGTTCGATTCTCGGCTGGAGTGCCTTCTGTGTGGAGTCTGCATGCCCTCCCCGCAGTCGAGTGGCCTCCGAAAGACATACGTGAATGGGCGTGCCTTCACTGAAGGTTGGGCGTCGGGCTGGCAACTCGGCACCATACAAATCGACTGCCAATCATTAGCGGACCAGAGTTCCGCTGTGGCGAACCCTAACCTAAAAAAAACGAAAAGACAAACAAAAGTAATCCAGTTATATTAAATTAACATTAATAAATATTATACGTCACATATATCTGTATATATCGTATAACCAGAGCAACATCAAATTATTCAATTCCTGCCTCTTAATTAAACCATCAATTACGACATAAACAATCATACTGTTATTTAAGTGAAAACGAATCACACAGACGCAATCCTAGTTGCAAGCATTTTATATCACAAACCATACTGACACACTCCCAGTTGCAAACATTATACATTACTTATAATCTACCCAACCTTTTTCAGTCAAACACTACATAGCTCATTTAAGTCATGCCTTCTCTTAAACCTCATTCTCCCCGTTTATGTATTGTTCCCACAATTCCCATTTTTCCTATGTAGTTTACTCCTACCCTTTTCTAAAGATCTCTGTTCCAGTTGTTGAATCTGTTACTATATTCACTACTTCTAATATAGTTGGTTTAGATTTTGATTTCCATTTTCTAGTAATTGCTTCTTTTGACGGCCATCATAATTAGACACAGCAAGGCCTTACAATGTCTAGACAGTTCATATTTTGTATCTTAGCTCAGAAAAATAATCTCCCTTGTCACACCAATCTACCCACCCAGCATCTCCGACAGTGCATCCTGCAGGGAATTCTTAAAGTCCGCTAACCCACCACATTGCCGGAAAATATGTTCCCAAGTATCTCTTTCTTCCCCGTCACACATCCCGCATTTGCTGTTTACTTGAGGAAAATTCTCTGGGGTCTACTTTGGGTATAAAAATATCTAGGTAAACATTTCCAAGCAAAAATCCTAAATCTTCTAGGTTTTGTTGCATATTTGGGAGACATACATATATCCTTCCATTGTTTCTTTGTGAATTGCTTATCCAATCTCTCTTCCCAGTCCTTTCTAACCTCCTCTGATTCTTGTAGTTTTCATGCAGTATTTTAGATGGTATGCTGATTATTCCATTTTTAATGGCAGCTTCTGTTCTAGACTATATTAAAAACTCTACCAGTACTGGTCTTTCTTTTAGGGCCCGCAATTTCTTTCTCTTTGCCTCTAATATCAATCCTTGATAGGGAAGGCAATCTCTAACCTGCAGTCCAAATAAATTATTGGCCTCATCCTATTCTATTACTTTTTCTCCTCTAGTTGTCTGCTGCCAATACCTTTAGTTCCTTTGCCTGTTTTCTCCAATAAATTCCAGCCCCCTCTAGTCTGTTGTCTATATCCCTAATTGCAGTTATCCCTATCTGCAGAAACTTCTTTCTGCATTCCCATCTTGGCTTAGTTCTTGAAATACTTTGCGCTACTGTATTATTATATTCTGTATGATTGGTATTTTGGATGCAGGCCTTAAAGGAGAATAACAATCTCTCCTTGTTTCTTGAGCTTCCCCCCTTTTTCAACATCATCCCTTTTCACTTTTAATTATAGTTTTCTGCTTGTGCTATGTATGGGAGCCTTAACTGTGTAGCTTTGGAATACCATTTCAAATTGGGTAATCTCAATGTGCCCTGTTCTGCTGAAAGAATCAGCTTATCCTGCTTGACTGTTGCCGTCTTCTCCTCCCAGATAAAGCCCATCATCTCTTTATTAATTACTATCTGCAGCTTCTCCTCTGGGTGATAAAAATATGTCTGACCTGTGTATAAAACTAAAGGGACTAAAGACATTTTGACTGCTTGTATCTTACTATCCATATCCATATAACAAAACTTCCATTTTCTCGGTTTTTGTAATATCTGTAGTCTCTTCCCACATATCCTTAGCTGCCACACCAGAATCATTTTTAATCCATACTCCTAAATATTTAAGTTTATCATGTCCCTGTAAAACAGATATTGCTGAACCAGTTTGTGTGTGGGAACATAATTTACCACTGTTTTTGTTTTAGCTTCATTAATTTTGTATCCTGAAAAGATATGAAACTGTTTCAAAATGTTCCACAGCACTGTGATGTCTCTCTCTGGTTTTGTCCGGTATAAAATATCATTTGCAAGTAGAGCTAGCTTTTCTTGACTACCATACCAATTATATCCTTGAGTTTCTGAGTCCCTTATTTTCTTTGTCAGTGGTTCTAGGTATAATGCAAATAACAAAGGGGAAAGAGGACACCCGTGCCTTGTTCTCCTCAAGCAGAAATGATCAGAGAGGACCCCACCCACTTTAATTTTCACCTCCGATCCCTCATATATCTATCTAATCAACCTTTATCATTTTTTCAGGAAATGCAAATACTTCCATTGCCCTGCTCATAAATTCCCAGCTTACTCTGTCAAATGCTTTCTTTGCATCATGACCCACAAACACAAATGGTGTCTTAATAAAAAGTAAAAAAAACCCCACCAAAATAGAGACAATAAAATCCAAGCACAGGACTGTTTAGCGCTTTCACTCACTTTATTCAAACTGAGATTCTTCAGAAAAAGTACCTCACTCCCATCACTTAAATACAATTGTCACTGATCACATGACAAAATAACCCAATGGTTAAACTCAAAATTGTTAAATAACATTTCATAAATAAATATTATGAATAAAATATATACTAAATCAGTATAACCTAAAAAAATATATATTTAAATACACATGTGAATGTGTGTCATTTCAGTGTTTGTACCCGTTTGTCAACCAACCATACATAACATAGACTTAATTATAACTACCCAAGTCTTGCTAACTGCAAAAAACATTTAATATGAATGGTCCCATTGAGAACTGTTTTTTGTCAACAACTAAAGATATTTGCCATAAGCTTTCATGACGTTCAAGCAACGTTTTATAATCACCAACAAGTCAGAGTTGACCTTTTCTAACACAAAAAAAAGAAAACTTTTTAAAATTTGGGCAAATAGAAGCATGAACAGCCAAAGCATTGGTATCATCCTCCTTCTTTATGGCTAAGCAGTGTTGATAAATTCTTCTATTTAAGGCTCTGATTACCTACATTAAAATTATCACAAGAGTGGCACTTCAATAATAAACAACATTAGTAGTGTTACATGTATAATGATCTTTAGCCCAAAAAAGTCCTTTAATGTGTTTAAACTCAACACAAGAAACATTGCTAATGAACCTACACTGTTTGCAATGCCCACATGGGAAACTGCTCAACATAGTAGATCTTGTTATTGGAACTAAGACCTTACTGTTCTCTAATATGGACTTAATGTTAATATTCTTCTTATAAGTAAAAAAAAAGGTTTGCCCCCCCCCCCAAGATCTTAACTAGTTCTGTATTTCCCATCATGACTTTCCATTGATCAAGAATAATGTTTTTGATACTTAACATCTCATTGCAAATGGGTATAGGAAAAGCCAACGAAAAACTGTCAAGGATCCTATATAACCTAGTCAAGGAAGCCCCTCCATCTGTCTTTTATTTTCGAAACCGGACAAGCTAAGGTATTTCTTAACCCTAAAGCTTCTCTTACTATTTTATTTAGGCAACGAACGTCATAACCCCTTTGTACAAAAAAACTGTGTACATTTTTCCATCTTTGCGACAAAAACTGATTGTTCAGTGGTTAACCTACTAAGGCATGACTCTTGACTCCACTTTTCATGTGATCGGGGATGTAAACTCTCCTTATGTAAATATTGATTTACAAAGGTAGACTTCCTAAATGTATGACTTACAAAACTTTTGGAGAAAGATCAAATGATAGGTGTACATCCAAAAAAATCTATGGAGTTACAAAAACCTCCAACTGTAAATTTCAGGAAGTTAGTGGTATGATTCAAATACTAGGTAAATCCCAAAAACCTATCTCGGTCACCCTTCCAAAGGAAAATTAAATCGTCAGTGTAATGCCTATAGAACAAAATATTGTCTAAATAAAGGGGAATGTAAAGATGTTATAATTCCCAACGGGCCATGACGAGATTAGCAAAGGAGGGAGCTACCCTTGACCCCATTGCAACTCCAGATGTTTGTTGGAAAAAATAGTTACCAAATTTAAAAAAATTATTTGTTAAAATTAGTTCCATCAAAGTACAAACATGTTGATTTTGTTGTTTTCAAAGCCTGTGTGTTGCGTCAAATATTCTCTTAGGTATTCTAACCCTATTTCTTGATCAGTACTGGTGTACAATGAAATGATGTCAAGGCTCGCAAAACAAAAATCATCAGATGTTTCAACTTTACTTAATTCCAGTAAATGCTGTGAGTCACGTAAATAAAATTTAGATTCCTGCTCAACTGGATTTAACAAACTGTCTAACCAGATGGAAATAAGCTCTGTCTTGGAATAAGCAGCAGACACAATAGGTCTAAAAGGGGGATGTATACGATCTTTATGCACCTTCAGTATACCAAAAAGCACAGTCATTTTAGGATATTCGACTTGTAGATATTTGTAAGTAGCAAAATATAAGCTATTTTCACAAAACAAGTCGAATAATGTAGTGTCAAGTTTCATAAAACATTGTTTAATGACATCACTATCAACCACCTTGTAACATTTGTCATTGTCCATTAAGGCAAAAATGGCTTGTTCATAATCAACAGTTTTCATAACTATTGAACCCCCTTTGTCTGCTTTCATAACTCTAAGCACCTTGTTTTTACTTAAATCACTTAACGCCCTTCTTTCACCTTGAGAAAGGTTAGAAACAAAAACTTCTGACTTTCTTAAATTTCTAATCTGTTGTTCACAAAGACTACCAAAAACCTGTATGGTTGAATTTAAAGCTGGATTAAACATACTTTTTTTCTTTAAATTTGTTGTTTCATTGTTCCCTACTGGAATGTTGTCAAAAATAAATTTCAAATTGAGTTTTCTCAAATATAGCTTAAAATCTACAATCAATTTTGCAACATTGACCGTGTTAGACATAATAAAAGAAAAAACAACATGCTTTAGAACAGACACAGTGTCCTCATTCAGTCCATCTCCACTTAAATTTAAAACATTGATTTCAAAAGCCTAGTTCCTTTTCCGACCCTTCCCTTTCCCCTTGTTCTTGGTCTGTACTTGCCGTGACCATTTTGCAGTCTTTTTGTTGCCACAGGAATCCATCAGAAAAGGGACGGCAGTATTTGCTGTACCCGATGGGCCAGCTACAGATTGACCAGCTTGACTAACTGTGTCGTCATTATTTTGGTTAGCATTACATGGACAAAAATTCCCCAAAGTTTCCAAACCACTAGAGGAATTATTATTTTTCTTATTGTCACCCAAGTTAGTCACAATACCATAAGTTTGTTTTTTACCCTGGATTGAAGTTTTAAAGTTAAGCGGATACGCTGAACCAGTAGAGTACGATAATAAATCCCTCTTGAGCTTGCCTCATTTCCTAACAGTAACAGACGCCCTGTGTCTCTCCACTTTAGCTGTAATGCCAAAATATAACGTGTGGAAAGAAGAAAAACAAGGCGACTGTTTAATACAACAGTCCAGTGTCTCTAGTTCTCTCTTAATAGAATAGAATGTCCTCCTTATAATGTATAACCAGAGCTTTCATTAATGAAATACCAGTACTGTTGAATAATTCGACAAGCTCTTTATAAAATGTATCACCATATGTGACACAGTTCGGAAATTTGAAAACCCTTAGTCCTAGTGGTACATAATTTAATCTAATATTCTCCTCAAAATTTTGTACTTCCAGCTGTAAAGACACTACTTTAATTGCTAGTTTCTCGAGTTTGAAAATATTACTCTTACAAGTTTCAAACTCGTGGTCAGCATTGTTCGCCCCTAATTGCATTTACTTGTATAGGGATAGTGTTGTCCTTCACAACAGAAAAAGGATTCAAGTCTTGTTGAAAAATGCTCCAAATAAGGTTTTCATTAGTTGAACCCAAAGAAACAAGAGGAAACACCCTTATCGACCGCATTAGAAGTTGACCCACCTCCGTTCCTCTGAGTGTTCAAACCGGAAAGCTCTACGTTCGTGCCACGTACCTCGCAGCCTTGATTACAGTTACCACGGTAACCAGAAAGACAGGAAAAACCTTCACGGATAGCCCCGTGATGGTGGAAGTTAACTGATCCGTAAAACCAACCTAATCTCCGGGAGTAGAGTGTATTGTGAGGTTCAAACCGCTGTCCTGTGTCTATTCGCCTTCAGTCATGGTGAAAAAGCCAACCACACAAAAAAAATGTCAAACCGAACTCAAACAAAGTAAAAAAAAAAAAAAAAAAAAAAAAATACCAAAACGGAGACAATAAAATCCAAGCACAGGACTGTTTAGCGCTTTCACTCACTTTGTTCAAACTGAGCTTCAGAAAATGTACCTCACTCACTACAAACACTTAAATACAATTGTCACTGATCACATGACAAAATCATGATGGGAAATACAGAACTAGTTAAGCTCTTGGGGGACAAACTTTTTTTTTTTTTTTTTTTTTTTACTTATAAGAAGACTATTAACATTAAGTCCATATTAAAGAACACTAAGGTCTTAGTTCCAATAACAAGATCTACTATGTTGGGTAGTTTCCCATGTGGGCATTGCAAACAGTGTAGGTTCATTAGCAATGTTTCTTGTAATGAGTGAAAACACATTAGAAGGACTTTTTGGGCTAAAGATCATTGTACATGTAACACTACTAATGTTGTTTATTCTGCTAAGTGTGCCTCTTGTGATAGTTTTTATGTAGGTAAGACGATCAGAGCCTTAAACAGAAGGATTTTATGAACATTGCTTAGCCATAAAGAAGGATGGTACTAATGCTTTGGCTGTTCATGCTTCTATTTGCCCACATTTTAAAAAGTTTTCTTGTTTTGTGTTAGAAAAGGTCAACTCTGATTTATTTATTTATTGGTGATTATAAAACGTTGCTTGAATGCCGTGAAAGCTTATGGCAAAAATCTTCGGTTGCTGACAAAAAAACAGGTCTCAATGGGACCATTAATATTATGTTTTTTGCAGTTAGCAAGACTTGGGCAGTTATAATTAAGTCTATGTTATGTATGGTTGGTTGACACAGAGTTAGGTACAAACATTGAATTGACACATTTATATGTTTATTTATATATATATTTTTTAGGTTACATTGATTTAGTATATATTTTATTCATGATACTTTATGAAATGTTATTTAACAATTTTGAGTTTAACCATTCGGTTATTTTGTCATGTGATCAGTGACACAATTGTATTTAAGTGTTTGTAGCGAGTGAGGTACTTTCTGAAGAAGCTCAGTCTGAATAAAGTGAGTGAAAGTGCTAAACAGTCCTGTGCTTGGATTTTATTGTCTCCGTTTTGGTGTTTTTTTTTTTTTTTTTTTTTTTTTTTTTTTTAATTTTTTTTTAGTTCGGTTTGACAAATGGTATCCTCTTACATTCTGCTTCCCTCTGGTTTATTAGTATTCTGTTCATGTTGTTAGATGTTTGCCTCCCCTCCACAAAACCACATTTATCCATATCTGTCAATTTTGGCAGTTTGGTTTAGTATTGAAATGGGGCTGTATGAAGCGGAGTCTAATGGATCTTTACCCTTCTTTAGGTATTATGTCTACTATGACTTTCTTCCAGGATGTTGGTACTTCTCCTCCTCTTAAAGTACTTTTAAACAAAAATTTCCAGATCTTTATCAGTCTTTTCCAACCTTAGCTTCCAAACTTCCACAGGAATACTGTCTATTGCTGGGGACTTTACTGTAGATTGGTTATACATCACAACTTCTTTCTCCTCTCCTCCTGTCCAAACTGTTAGTAGTTGAGCCTTATTTACCTCTAACCTTGGCATATTTAGTTCTTCCATAAGCATTTCCATTTGTATCTTTTTTTTTTCATATTTCCCTGCTTTATACAGGCTTTCATGTGGTTTCTAAACTATTTCTAATACCTGACTGGATTTCTTGTTACTTTCCATGTTACAAGCTCCCTAAGCTTGGCAACAGCCCTTTCTACTTTCTGTTGCCTGAGTCATTGTGCTGAAAGTTTTTGTGCTATACTGTTATCAAAAAACAGTTGCTCAACAGCAATCTTTCTAATCTTGTGCATATTATCGAGGTAATCCCTTATTTTCTGCTTAGCATTTTTTAGTTGAGCCTCCTCTGGGAGTTTCCCCCTATTCTGCAATAATTTAGCATTTGAGAAGTCCATCTCCTCTTGAGATTTTGTCAGAAAGGAACTAAAGATTGTGTGGTGAAGAACAGCTTATACCAGGTATTTAAGGACATCCGAGATGAGATGACAGCAACCCGGTGGTGGGATTTAACAATGCTCTATTTTTGAATGTCTGTCCAGACATTTGACCTCAGCTTTTGGCAAAGTTCTTAAAGTAGATGTGTCCAACCTGCGGCCCTCAGAGCTCTTCCATGCGGCCCTCAACCTCTAACTGCAACATCGATCTACGCATGCCCCAAAACACTTTTTTTGTTTTGTGTTTTTCGTTCCCGTGACCTGTAACGCTAATGTTGGTGTGCACATGCGCCAAAGCACCCTTCTAGTTTTGTTTTTGAGCCAAAAAAGGGTCAGTGTGTTTACGCCATTACTTTGCGCCAAACAATCAGTGTGTGTTCTCGCTGAAGAGGGACTCGTGTATAGATTTGCCACTGTTGCCTTTGAAAGGGACAGCACTTACCTGCATTAATAGGTAAATATAGAGTGAGTGAGTGCATGCATGAAAGCAGAATTGTCTGCATGAAAGTAGGAGTGTGTGTGTGTGTGACAGAGAGAGACGCATGCACAAAGAGGCTAACAATGCTTAGTCTACCTACTGAACACAAACAAGTTAGCTCACAAGTATATCGTACATTAAAAGTACACTTTCATTAAATTGCGGCTTTCCTGACAGGGTGACTGTTGTATTGAACATGAACTCATACCTCTTAACTGTATGGATTTTCAAAGAATGTCTGGATTTTTGCCTCATCTTCCAATTTGTGTCTTTTGTTTAGGAAATAAAATACTTATCCAAGGTAATGCAGTTCCAGGGAGTAAGAATGAGACAGCGGCCTAGGTTAATGGGTTAGTAGTGGACTGACTATGTGGGACTGTAGCATATAAAGTTGTATTGTTTTTTCAGACAAACAAAAAAGCACCTAGTACTGTTTTTTCATTGGTGGGTTCGAAGCAGTGGTAGATTGGACAACAGTACGCATAGCTTTGGCGGATCATCAATACTGGCAAATCAAGTGGGCACAATGTCATTTTTTAAATGTTGGGGATTTTAGTGTTTATGTATGTGCTTATGTGTTGGGAGTGCTGCAACAGTAGATGATTATTAAAGACAGAGACTTACAGACTGTGGAGAATGTTTCTTTGTTTCAAAACCTGATACTTGGGTACGCATGCCAAAAGTAGATTTTTAAGGAATAGTTTCTTGCCATTTACAGTGGATGGATATTTACATTTAATGGACAATGCTAGCAGTATTAGCGTGGGCCTGTGGGGTTCTGAAGGATGCCAAGTCTACCACTGCCAATGTCTTGTAAAGTGACCTGGAAATGGATATTGGGATGTTACTGAACAATATAGTAAGTGGCCTTGGAGATATAGTTTAATTAAACAAAGTGTACTTTCAATTTACAGGCCATAACTTAATTCATTTCAGGTAGTCCAGATACTGGTAGATTGTATACCATTAGACTTAATTAGGGAGAGCTGTCATTCTGGGGAAACAAGCAGCCCTAGTTTCAGTGAAAGCTCTGTGGTTGCTTGAAGGTAGGAAGTTGCAGGATGTTGATGCAATGTGTTTTACTTATTATTTTTAATGCATTTGTCATTTCAAAGCATGGTTTTCTTTGATGCAAAAAAAGGCAGGACTGAATGAGCCATATAATGTTTAACTGACAATAATGGGATAGAAAGATTATAAGTGATGTATAATGTTTGCAGCTACAGTTGTTTCAATGGTGTCTGTGATGCATAACTATTTTTGGGCCTGTGTCCCACTTTTATTTTTCGCTTTGTCCAGATTTCTTGCTCTAAGGTTGAGAGGTATGGTTCCATACTAAATCAGAAGTTGTATTTACCTTGGAAGACTTTTCGGCATAATTATGAAAAACAGAGCCTTTTTAATATCTCTGCTTATTTCCAATATAAACTGCCATGTAACCTTGCAAATAACCTTCTTATTGAGCTACTTTACTTCTTTTGGAATTGACAGCTATGATTCATCTGTTCTGACATAAGCATAGAGTGTTAATGTGACAGATTTCTTGCAGAAGTCTGTGGTTTACATATCACAATAACTTTTCTGTGTTTCTGGGTGTGTAATCAATGTAACAGTTTTTTAAAGATGTTTTCCAAAAATAAATAAATATATAATAAATAAATAATCCTCTCTACACTTTGAGCAATTGACAAAGTCTGGGAATTTGTTTTTTGTTTTTTTTTCAAAAGCGAAGTTCCGCATTACAGCTCAGTAAACTGTCAGTCTGAGAGTAACTTCTGCACAAATTAAAATGTCTGAATGTCAAATGGCTTTAGATTGGAGGGAAGTTAATTTTTATTTATTTTATTTTATTTTACTTTACATCTGTTTACTGGGAATGTCCGACTGGACACAGGTCCGTTTTCAGCGGAGGCCCGGGAAGAAAAGCTCCAAAAATAACACAAAACAATATAATACAATACATGAGAGAGAGGGACAGCAAATCGTGGATGTAGTACTCATACAATATGGCAGAGATCACATCTCGTAACAGTGAGAATCATTGAGGTACAGAATAAACTTAAAAACATTTGTTTTTACAGTTATAATTACAGCAAGGCAAATATCATTTAAGTTTTCAGGAGAAAGCTGTTTTTACATAGCTGAAGTTCTGAAACAATCTTTTGGTATGGATTAACCTGGGGATTGGCACAAGTTGTGTGTTTACACCAGTATGTAGCATTATCTTAGAGAGTTTATGGTTTTCTTATTGATTTACTTTTTACCAAGCAGTTGTTTGTTGATTTATTGATGGTGGGAAATTGCATGGATGAATCCATATTTATTATGATTTTTTTTCAGATATTTTGACTTCCAATTTCATTCAGTGAGTGGGTGTCATGTGATTACTGAGGTTGCCTATTTTACAAGTAGGGGCTTGTGTGTGTGTGTGTGTGTGTGTGTGTGTGTGTGTGTGTGTGTGTGTGTGTGTGTGTAAGACAGAGATTTAATATGTATACTGAATATAATTTTGCAAATGGAATTCTTAAACATGTCCCTCTTCTTTGGCAACTAGACTGGAGTAACCAATATTAGATCTTAGCCATCCAGCTGGGAAAGGTTAGTATGTGGATTTTCCATCTGGTTTGATGAAGGCTATGCTACTTACCCAAGGACTACATTTATGGCTGTTCATCCAGCCATCGTGTTGCTGAACTACATTGTTTGATAATGAGAGGAGCTTTTTACAGACGTTGAAGGTTTTTGTGTCAAGAACCTGTCCATAAAAAGTGGCTTGTTTTTGTTGCAGTGAAGGCTTTGTCTTTGTAGTGAGCGTTTTACGTATAGCCAGTATTTCTGAGGTAGGGGAAGCCTCTTAAGGCAGGATCTTTTTTAGCCTGGAAAGCAAGCCAATGATGAAATTTATAGGGGCCAGTGAGAAACAGAGGAAAGCACGAAGCTTTTTAGTCTGTTTGGATAACTAAGTGAACTTAGTTCTTTGACCTTTTTTGTCAGAAATGGTTGTAGTCTTTCTTTTGGCAGGGTGTTTTGCTGAGGCACATGCCAAAAGGAGCATTGCACTCAATAATGGCTCTAGTAAAGGAAGAATACAGGGATGTTATGACCTCTTTGTCCCTGGATGAGATATCCTTACTAATGAAGTGGGCCATGTAAAAAGCTTTCCTTACAACAGAGACAACATGGTGGTCAAAAGTCGGGTTTCTATCAACCTGGGTGCCCAAGTACCATACGACTTATTGCGTGCTTACAACATTGTTGTTAATGTGATAATTTGTGGGGACATCACTCTCCTCAAAGGGGATGATGATGCATTTTTTGGCATTTAGCTTGAGGCCATATTTCTGGCACCAGTTATTTGATTGGGTGAGACCCTCTTGTAGCTTATTTGGAATTGTTTCATTAAGTCAGTAATGTGAATTCTTTACTTTATTTTGTTGGGTTATTTTTGTGGATTATAGTATTGTAGGACTGCTGATGTTGACATTTTATGAAGTTGGACTGCTGGAATGGTTTTCCCAGTGAGAAATGCTAGTGCTGTAGTGAATATCTGTTTGTTTGTAAAAAAAAAAAAAAATATATATATATATATATATATATATATACACACACACACACACACACACACACACAAGATATTTTAACTAAGATGTTAGAGTTAATCTTGGTCTTCCGGAGCAACGGAAGAGTTAACTATATGATATATTTTATATGTGGTTCCAAGACCATTTCTGTTCACTCAATGCGGCCCCAGCAAGCCAAAAGGTTGGACACCCCTGTAAAGGTTATGAGTGGAATTCTGATAACACGTAAATGTTTGCAGTTATGGTACGTTGACTGCAGAAATATATTTTACAGACTGTGCCTTCATCTTTTCGCTTTAGCTCAGAAATGATTAGTGTTTTGTGATTTTTGCATGTTGGCACATATGTGAATGGGTTTCTTATGTGATTTTTGTTGTGGGTTTTACATGTGGGGCTTCTCAGACTGCCCTTTATGCTAATACACCATTAGTTGTAGTGCTTGAAGAAAGTAATATAGAAACAAAGGATCTTTTATGACCATTTGCATGGAAGTTAAAATAGATTAATATGGTATGAGTGTTAATGTCTTTTACATTTATCTGTAAAGTCTTTGAACATCGAAAGAGACATTGTTAGCTGGAGTAAGCAGCATGCTTTAGTGACTTCTCAGTTTCTGCTACCGTGTGGTATGTTGAAGGTGTTATAATTTAGCAAAATGTGATGGTTTCCAAGGCTCCATGGTATAAAAATTTTGGATTTCAAAGTTAGATAATGTATTATTGATTGTACAGTCTATGAAGATGCCACGGACTGGATATCAAATTTTTCTATGAATGCTGTGAGTGCATCCTTAATTTTTTTGCTTATTTATTTCTGAGTAATTTTAGTTTGAGTTAGTGTGTGTGTGTGTGTGTGTGTGTGTGTGTGTGTGTGTGTGTGTGTGTGTGTGTGTGTGTGTGTGTGTGTGTGTGTGTGTACACCAGTCAATGCTTAATTGCATCACCGGGCGACCGGACCTTTTTCCATTAGTATAAGTCGATTTACAACGTGCACGGTGACCAATCATCGTGCACGTTTTGGAATATTAATGGGGGTCATGGTATAATTCAGAATAAACCTGTAGTACATGGAGTGCAGTGATTACTTTGCAATATTTGGAAAATGACAAATCTGTCAAGTGCTTGAGTGGTGCGAGACAAACCTTAACAAATGTTAAGCACCACTACTGAAGTTAGGGTTGGGTCCCACCCTAGGCAGTAAAATCTGCTAGTACTGACCAGCAAATGACAGCAGCAGAAGTAAAAAAATTGGTTCTTTCTGCTGTCTGCACTGATGAGGTGTCACTTCATTTTACAAACTAAGGAAGTAGCTAGAATAACAGGTTGTGTGTATACACCTGCATTCTCTCTGAAGGATGCAAATTCTGCAACTCAAATGTATGTCACTATTCAATGGCTTCAGTCCTTTGTGAATTGTGTGACAACTACGCACTTTGAGGAACAGACCAAGCAAATGAGGCAGAAATATAAACATTCTGTGAAAATCTGGATAGTTGGGGATTATGGAATGTGTGTGTGTGTGTGTGTGTGTAGAACTGTGCACTACACTGCCTTTCTGATAGCACTCACTAATGGCTAAGTAAGTGCTTTATAGCTTTGAAAGCTGACAAAATATTTGGTGCTTTTTTTTTTTTTTTTTTTGCTATTACTAGTACAAAGAGTAGATGAAGCTCCATTCACAACAAAGAATTATGATCAGATCTCGGATCATAACTCAAGATATGAAGTAGTTAACTTCATTTGTGCAGCAACCTATGGGAATTGGATCTGACTTCGGATCCGAGCCGGCAGTTTTCAGCAGCTTTAGATCCAAGCTCCTCCCCGTACCCATAATCCCCTGCCAACCCTGACTGACCCCAGATCTAGTTTGCCGCGGTTTACTTCAGCAGCTTGATCCTACGAGTTCCAGGCTTTTCATCACTTTATGAGAAAATTTAACCTTTTTTGTCCCTTTTCTTAAACTTTTGGTGTGTGTGTGTGTTCAGGTCCCTTTCCTAATCTTAAACACTCTTAGTTTACTTTATTTTTCTTCATATTTAACCTCCCCCTTCCTTCGTGGTTCCGTCAGGGTTGTGTGTGTGTGTGTGTTTGGGGCCTAGTGTGTGTGGTTACCTTTTTTAGTTAATATGTCTGAGGCCCCAAAGCTGATTTTTTTCTAAGTGCACCGAGTGTGGCCATAAGCTGGCCCCAGCTGATGGCCACACTCGGTGTGTGTTGTGCCTTGGGGTTGAGCACCTGTCCTCTGGTTGTACCATTTGTGCGGCGTTCAACCCCAGGGCACTCAAGGACCGGAGGTCTAAGCTGATTCTGGCGGGTCTCCTGACCCCGGACTCTGCTTCTACCTCCGGTCCTCCCATGGCTCCCGCTGCGGCGGCTGTCACTCCTGCTTCCCTCCCCCCCAGCCCGGGACTCAACCTCCCACCTTAGGCCTGGAGGAGAGGGAGGCCAGGAAAGAAAAAAGGAGGGAGAAACACCCCAAGCGGCGGGCCGAGGCCTCCGCTTGGCCTCGGCTAAGCGGTCTCCTCCTTCTCGGATCCGGTCCCCGTGCTTTTCACCGGGTTCTGAGGAGGAGGAGACCCGATCTCCGAGGTCATCGAGGCTACACTCCCGCTCCGCCTCGGTGGCCTCGTCGAGATCAACCAGAAGTCTCACGGATGCAGATTTGGACCGGATGATAAGATTCCTCCAGGCCCAACTGCAGAATGGGATTGTTCCTGCCTCCTTCTTTGCCCTGATAGCTCCTTCTCCGTCCCGTTTCCCGGGTTCGGAGCCGGGCAGCCTTGGAGCCGGGGGTGTGTCGGCGCCGATAGACTCTGGTACTTCAGTGCTAACGCTTCCCTAGAGTCTGTCGGGTCCATTTTCTTCGGATCCGAGTTCTCTGAGCCGAGGGCTGAGCTTCGGATCCGGTGGTATCGGTATGCCTTTGGCTCCGTCCAGGTGGGAGCATACTGGTCCATTGGATCCGATCGCTTCGGCGCCGGCTCCGATCTGTCCATCGGATCCGAGCGAGGGTCTGCTTTCGGATCCCAGAGAGAGAGCAGCTCTCCCTCGGCATTCGACGTGGTGGAGAGGGCCCTGTCGAGACAATCCAGGCCCCCAGCCCTTGTCACGGCTCCACCCTGCACTCCTTCTCTGTTGGGTCCAACTTCAATCACCTGGCCCCAGGGACAGCCTGCCTTGACGTCCCAGGTAGCTCCATTGGAACAAGACGTGGCTGGTGAAACCTCCTCGGACAGCCCCCCCCCCCCCCGAAGAGGTTCCTCACAAGCGAAGGTGCAAAAGGAGGCACCTGGACTCCCCAGAGTCCTTGACTGAGGACACTGATTTGGAGGAAGGGGAAGGCTCCCCAAGATCACCCCCCCCCGAAGATGTCCCATTTGGCGACATCATGGAGATGCTTAGAATAAGGAAGGGGTGGGCTGCCCCAAAGCCTACCTTGGACGAATCCGTGTTCCTGGAGGCGTTTGAAGCAGGCCCGTCTACCTCTTGGGTGTCCCCTCTGGCCGACCCCCTGGTAGACTTGATTACTACCAGGGCGTGGAAGGAGCCGGACACTGTGGAGCCAGTCCCCAAGCACCCGGTCAAGATTCTTAGCCCACCCTCCGGCAAGTCCCACTGGAGTGAGGGTCCCCCTGTAGATGCCATGTTGATGGAGGTGGCCACCAAGAGGGAACTAGCTCAGGAGAGTCCCTCGGTTCATCCCCCGAGCAAGGAGTCTCTGTCGATGGACCGCCAAGGGAAGCGCGTGTTTAGTTTGGCTACCTTCTCTGTGAGGTCGCTGAACTACTTGGCACATGTGCTTCGACTGCAGCGGGACCTTATCAAAGAGTACGCTGCTTCGCTCGCCCCCCCCCCCTGAGTCCATGTTGGAGGAGGACAAGCAATTGCACTCCACCCGGATGGCCACTCTACGATCCATATCTAACACCTCTATACGGCCACTGTCCCATGCCACGGAAGGAGCTGCTAGAGCCAGAGGAGTGGGCCTCGTCATGAGACGTCAGGCCTGGCTGTGGCACTGATTTCGCGGAACCCTTTAAGGTGTCTTTCGCTAATGCCCCTTTCGATGGTTCTGCCCTTTTCGGCAAAACCGTGCGAGATACCTTGGTCCAGAGCAAAAAAGGACGGGAAGACGTCTGCCATCGGAGTCCGCTTCTCTGCTCCCCAGAGGTCCTTCTCAAAGAACCAAAAGGGTCAGAAGAAGATGTGGTTCCAGAAGTCGCAACAGTCCCGTTTCACTCTGGACTCCCAGCCCTTCCGCAGCAGAGGAGGGCAGGGTGAACGCCACCCTAGAGGCAGAGGGGGCCCATGGAATGTTGGATCCAGAGAACCCTTCTCGGACCAACCCACGCAACACCCCTGAGGGGTTGCCCGACTGCTCCACTCTGGAGGCAGTCGGGGGGCGTTTCTCGAAGCACCCAGCAGCTTGGGAGTCCATCCCAGCAGACCACTGGGTGCTTCGCATTATATCCAGAGGATATCAGATTCCCTTTTCTCGTTGCCCACGCAGCCCCAGATACCTCCCCGATGTTCCACCCGATCAGAGGGAGGCCGCAGCAATGGAAATCCAACACTTGCTGGAAAAAAGAGCCATCCAACACGTCCCCCCAGACCAGTGCGGGCCCATGTTTTACTCCAGGTTCTTCTTGGTGCCAAAAATGACGGGGGGACTTGAGACCAATCCTCGACCTCTCTTCCTTGAACCTGTCAGTAACCAAAGAAAAGTTCCGCATGGTCACTCTTCAATCCATTCTTCCCCTTTTGCGGGAGAACGATTGGATGTGCTCTATAGACCTCAAAGATGCATACTACCACATTCTGATGGACAGGCGATCCAGGAGGTTCCTCCGCTTCTGGCTAGGAGCCAGTCATTTCCAATTCAGGGTCCTCCCCTTTGGTCTCACCACAGCCTCCAGGGTGGTCACCAAAGTGTTAGCAGTGATAGCGGCCCACCTGAGACTTCAGGGAATCCAGGTCTTCCCATACCTGGATGACTGGTTCCTGACCGCCCCAACAAGGCATCTACTCTGTGCAGCCAGAAACTACTTTCTTCGTCTAGCTCCCCGGCTGGGGATCACTATCAACATAGAGAAGTCGTCTCTTACTCCGACTCAGACCATAGACTTCATAGGGGCCAGACTAGACACAAACAAACTCCTAGCTTTCTTGACCTCAGACAGACTACGAACCCTGAGGCTACATATGCGGGCCATTCTACAATCTCCAGCTCCTCCGGCGGAATTGGTCGTGAGGGCTCATGGCTCAATAGTGGCAGCAATCAACCTATTGCCGATGGCACATTTGAACATGAGGGTCTTACAATCGATCCTTCAGGTACAGTGGTCCTTTCTTCAGTATCCTCTGAGCCATCCCGTTCCCCTCAGCAGGGCTTGCAGGAGGGCCCTCCTATGGTGGCTCCAATCTCCGGACCTCCAGCAAGGCCGCCCCTTCTCTATAACCCCTCCACTAGCCACGGTGACCACAGATGCCTCCTGCCTCGGGTGGGGGGGGGGGCATTCTTCGGGCCGGACAGTCCAAGGCATGTGGGACCTCACAGAGACCTCACTGCATATCAGTGTCCTAGAGATGAGGGCAGTGCTGTTAGCGTTGAAAGCACTTCAGGACCTTTTTCCTGTAGGAACGATTGATATTCAGACAGACAATATGTCTGCTGTCAGGTACATCAACAAACAAGGGGGAACCAGGTCTTACCCACTCTGTCGAGAGGCCATGAGGGTGTGGGAATGGGTGATCTCCACCAACCGCTTTCTCATAGCAACGCACATTCCGGGGTGGTCCAACATCCTAGCGGACAAACTAAGTCGCACCATCCTGTTACCATACGAGTGGTCTCTGAATCCCGAGATAGCGAATCGGATTTTCACCAAATGGGGTCAACCCTGTTGCGATCTCTCTGCCTCTCCCTCGAACACAAAATGTTACGACTACTTTGCTCTCATTTCCCCCTCCGGGGAACCCCCGAGAAACGCTCTGGTGCATGCTTGGCCTCCCGGTCTTCTTTATGCTTACCCTCCTCTTCCCCTGATGATGAAGTTTCTTCAGAAAGCCAGCCGGTTGGGGAGCAGGATTATCCTCATTGCCCCGTTTTGGCCTAGTCAAACCTGGTTCCCTTACCTTTGGTCTCATCTGGTGAATCCTCCTTGGGTTCTGGATCCCCGTCCGGATCTAATATCCCACCCCCAAACCTGGACAATCTCTCAAGCTCACAGCTTGGCTGCTCCAGTTCCACTCGTAGCTAGGACTCCCGGTATCTCTTCTCCAGTTAAAACTATTCTAGTAGCAGCACACAAGCCTTCTACTAGAAAGATCTATAGTAGCAAATGGAAACGTTTCTCCATTTGGGCGGAACGCCAAAACTTGGATCCTTTTACAGCTCCTTTGCTCGCTGTATTAGACTTTGTCAGGGCTGTTTCATCAGGGGGCTAGCTCCTCCACAGTCAAGGTTGAACTAGCAGCTATCTCTCATTATCACGTGGGAAATTAACTGGGCCCTTTGATCACCATGAAATTGTGTAAGACCTTTTTGAAAGGCACCTTTCTGCTCAGACCTCCAGTGAAGGATGTAGTCCCTCCTTGGGATTTAAAGCTGGTGCTTCAGGCCTTGACAGCTCCCCCGTTTGAGCCTGCAGCTTCAGTAGATCTTAAATTCTTGTCATGGAAAACGGCCTTTCTTGTCGCTATCACCTTGGCTCGAAGGGTCTCTGAACTACAGGCCCTCTGTGTAAAACCTCCATACTTGACCTTTCACAAGGATAGAGTTTACCTCAGGACCAGTCCCTCTTTTCTTCCCAAGGTTGCCTCTGAATCAAATATTAACCAGTCCATTAACCTGCCGGTCTTTTTTCCAAATTACCGTAACAAAGGGGAATACAAAT
Source organism: Protopterus annectens (assembly GCF_019279795.1). Lineage (NCBI taxonomy): Eukaryota > Metazoa > Chordata > Ceratodontiformes > Protopteridae > Protopterus > Protopterus annectens. The sequence goes on from NC_056737.1 coordinate 271,209,741, forward strand.
TACACTCATTGGATGTGCATAGACAACTTCGCTTCTACATCCACAGGACATCTGGTCATAGGAAATCCGACCAGTTGTTCGTTTCCTTTGCCAAATTTAACTTGGGTAAACCGGTGTCTAAAGTTACACTGTCTAGATGAATATCACAGTGTATCCTTCTAGCATATGAAAGTTCTGGCAGGCCCGCACCTCAGGGAGTCCATGCCCACTCTACTCGATCTATGTCTACCTCTGCGGCTTTTAGAGCTAGAGTCTCTTTCGTTGATATTTGTTCAGCAGCCACTTGGGCCTCATCTCATACCTTTCCCAATCACTATAAATTGGACATTATCTCCAGAGGGAGAGCATCCTTTGGCTCTGTAGTGCTCCGGAACATCCTTCCATGAAGGCCGCCCAAGATTCAGGTAGTTGGGGACTCTGTCCCATAGGTTGCTGCACAAATGAAGTTAACTACTTCAGATAAAGAAGTTATGTACTCACCATAACGTTCCATCTGAGTAGGTAAACTTCATTTGTCAGCAACCGTCCCTCCCTCCTGCCCCCTCACTTGCGAATGTATTCATACTCAGGTCCATGGGTTTTACCCATTTTTCTTGAGATTAATATTTTTCTAGCAGTTTCTGCTGTTGGGCAAACTTGATCTGAGGTCAGTCAGGGTTGGCAAGGGATTATGGGTAGGGGTAGGAGCTTGGAGCTCGGATCTAAAGCTGTTGAAAACTGCCGTCTCGGATCCGATTCCCATAGGTTGCTGACAAATGAAGTTTACCTACTCAGGTGGAACGTTATGGTGAGTACGTAACTTCTTCTTACGTGTTCTTGATATGGATGCCAAGATTCATCTTTTGAGCTTTGTTTTCTTGGTGAATTTCTTGACATACATGTCTCAAACACATAATAAATAGGTCAAGATAGAAAAAACAATCATAATTATTTATATTAGTTACATGTTTTCATAACTTTTGCTGCTGTCCTTGTAGCATGCTTTGGGGCTTTTATCACAAGATGTTTGACTGAAGCAAATCTTTCATTCAGAAGTTTTTAAATGAGTGTATTTCCTGAAAAAAAAGTGTGGGGGTGGGGTGGGGACAAACCTGGGTATTTCTGAAACCTAACAAATGATTGTCATTCTAGTCAACCTACTTGCATCAAATTGACCTTTGCATTGATATTATTTTTTATTTTTTTTGCTTTGTAGGAATAACTTACTGGGTTTGTGCGTGTGTTTTAGAAGAACCTTTCTGGATTTAGTTCTGTGGTCTGTTATCCAGTTTATATTGATCAGTAAGTAGTGTTTTCACTATTGTTCTAAGAGCACAGTTATCTTTTTTATATGTGCTGTATAGAATACAACTCTGAGTGGGCAGCGATGCTTTAATAAAGTTAAATCAGTATCACAATGTTTTACAAAACAGATGTCAGCAGTTTCAGCCAGACCGTGGGAGCACAGAGAAGTTGTTCCATTGTACTAAGCATACATTAAAAAAGCATGCAAATGAAAAGTAGTTTATTTACAGACTGACAGCTGTCTGCATTATTTTCTGCTGCCTTGGGCAAAGAGTACTTTCTGATAAGCTAAGATGCTTATTATCCCAGTTTGTGAATTGGACTTGTGTATTACAAAGTGTTCTTTATTATTTCTAAGTGCTGTGGGTGTGTTAAGCAATGCAATTCATTAGTACAACAGCAGCACTCAGAAGAAATTCAAGTTGTGAGACCAAGAACAGGATGGATTGTATGCAATTCATTCTCTGCTGTAATTTGCCTGATTATTGCAAAAATTGATCTGTAGCATGTTAGAGAATTAGACTTGCTTTCATATCATTCAACCTTTTAGTACAAGAATTGTGGACAAAGCCAAAAGTAATCGGGGACAAAGGTCCAAAATCAGTGACATTTTAAATATTTTTCTTTATAAACATTGCTTGAATAGCAGGTTTTACTTTATTATGCATTTTTCTGAGGGATATGAAGTTTGAAGCACAAATGCCTGTCATTAGTTAGTGACTTCAATCCCCAATGATTTGCCAGAAAAAAACAATTTTTGTAAAGACAGACCCAAAATATGAGGCAAAATCTGGACATTTTTTTAACTTGTAGACAGAGTTTGAGGTATGCTTGCATTTACAAAAGTCTTTCCCTGAATTTAGTCTTTATCTGCTGCAGTAGAGCCAAGTAATTTATTAAATGGTTATTTTCTTTCGGCTTTTCCTGGTTAGGGATCGCTACAGTGGAACTGGTCCGCTAATGATTAGAAGTGAATTTTTATGGTGTCGAGTTGCCAATCCGGTTCCCAACCTTCAAAGAAGGCACATCCACACATGCTCGCACCTACCTGCATGTCTTTAAATTCATTCGACCGTGGGGAGGACATGCAGACTCTGCACAGAAGGCGCTCTAGCTGAAAATTGAACCGGAGAACCTCTTGTTATGTGGCGACAATGCTAACCACTGCACCACTGCGGCCTGTCAATTTATTAAATGGTTACAGCTGGTTAAATGCTAATCTTAGAAACTTGGGGGGGGGGGGCAATTCTTCCTGCACATTGCTGATGTTAGGGTTGCACCCTACATCTCCAAAAAGTCAAAAGTCTTGCATTCCATCCTTTTATCTGTGTGTTACTTGATAAGCAATTGTACCTGACCCCTTATTTGCTTTGCCAGGTGATGAGCCCACATGGCAGCTTCATGCAGCTTTTTTGAGTGGAGCCCAGCATTGGTCATTTGGCAACCAGATAGTTTTCATTTGAATACTACTCTAAGCAAGGCTCCAGGGTAGGTCGTTCTATCCCTGATCCTGGTGTGATTCTGAGATTATTTTTGTGAACAGTCATGGGGAGTCAAGGTAGGAATGTTTTAGTCTTGCTCATTAGTTAAAACAGACGAGACTGAGAGATTGACCAGAGAACTGATGTACAGATGGCAATGTTTCTTGCAGTACACCAAAGTATGATGGAGAAACAAGAGCTGTCTGAGTCATAAGATGAAGCTGTTAATTTAGTATTCAGTTTGTGCCCTTACCATCAGCTGAAGTGGTATGAATACCACGGGAGTATGCCTATTGGATATTTTTATTTAAATGTCTTTCTATTCTCATGTTGCAGTATTCATAACAGTAGGGAGGTTGCTGCCTGCAGCCCTAGACATCCGGCCAGTATATCAAAGTCTTGGGAGTAAGAGTATGCACTACGTTGCTTGTCAGGGCCAAAAACCGACGTCTGCTATAAAAGTGACATCTGCACATTCCCTTTTCAGAACTTTTCTGCCAGAGTGATCCATGGACCTCCAATAGCCAATAGTTTTTGTTGCGGCCGTCCGATACAGATAAGTATCCCTTTGAGTTTTTTGTTACCTTTTTATTGCTTTTCAAATGTAAATGTTGGGAAGGGGAAGTGTGCTTTGTGGAAGACAAATTCCACATAAGGACATGCATAAGTGCTTATTCTGTTTAGGTGAAGGCCACGACCATAAGTCTTGCGATATTTGCAAGTCTTTTGTACCTAAAATGCTTTGCAGCCTTCTGGTTGCCTTAAAGCTTTATTTAGCAAATCAGAGGCTCTGGCATCTAGCGTTAGGCATGGAGGGTGAGGTAGATACTTCTGATGAGCCAGCTCAGAAGAAGGCCAAGAAAGGTAGGCCTGACACCCATGCTGCAACTCTGGATTCTGGTGAGACTCTAGAAGTGGATGTTAGCCCAGGGTCTCAATGGATGCCCATTTCAAAGCTAGAACCAGGAACCATGATGGAAGCTGGTTCGACAGAAAAGCAAAGTATGTCCTCTGAAGTTGATCGGCCATCAGTCCCTGATGGTGAGGGGAACCACGGCTCGGGCATCAGGGGGGCCTACTCTGGGCTTTCCATCCTCCCAGGCATCTGCCTCCAAGTCAGCACATCCTTCTCCTCTTCTAAAAAGGAAACTGAAATTTAAAACATAGGGAATGTAGATAAGCTGAATCAGCTCTTGGATGGGTATTATGAAAGATCTGGATGTTAGTCAGTATAGCTCAGTCATAGAGAATAGAGGGTTTGAAGTCCAGTGTTAGCAAGGGAGAATCTACTAGGAGTAAGGAATTTCTTTGCTCTATTTAGTAGACCTAGCTTTTGATTTATTTTGCAGGTTTGTATCTGAAGATCAAACTTTAAGCTGTCATCTATGGTAACTACAAGCAATTTGGTATGGGTAACTGTTTCAATATCTGTATTGTTTAAAGCAGTAATGTGAAGGTTGCTTTAGCGTTGACATGGGCTTTGGTGTAAAAATAGTAGTAGTCTTTTTGGGATTAAATAAAAGCTGGTTTTGATGTAGTTACAATGAAGGCATTTCATGTCATGGATTATAGTTATAGTGGGCTGTCAAATGAGCAGATGAATAAGGCAGGCTTATTGATAGGAGATTTGTAAGTTGATTACAATGTTAAAGAGCAGTGGACCAGGAATAGAGCCCTGAGGTGCACTAGTTTTAACTAGGAGAAAAAGAGAGGAGAGAGCCATCTGACAGACTGAGATTGGATCTCTCCCGTGGGACGTATAGAAGGTACAGCCCTATGGAAAGCCTCAGCACAGACCCAGGGCAAATTGCAGCATTTACTTTTCTCAGATTGCTTAGGAACATCTGAGGATGCTGCAAGGTAAGCTGGAGAAGTTGTTGGGAATATGGAAGTGTCCTCTACTCAGGTCAGTGGCAAGGTTTCAGGAGCTATACTGGCCTCCAGCTGGGTCTCTGTAGCGGGTAACTGATCAGTAACTTTGTGTACTGAAGTCTTCGGAACCTCAGTGGGTACACAGAGTCTGTTATGTTGTACTGATGTTCCATTTTGAGCCTCTTCATCTTTTCCTTCAGTGGAAGAGGGTCATTGGAGGATGTTGATTAGGCCATCTTGGACTGGTCCAAGTGTTTAAGATGTTGAGTCTCTAGAAAGGTGTTGAGAGAGGAAAGCCTCATCCTGAGGGTTTGGGGAATGAATGACTGACAGATTGAGTAAGACTAGCTGTCATATTCTGGGCCTAGGCAAAGGTGATATTTGATATACAAGTCTTTCTACAGAATCTGCCTACTGAACTTGCACTTAAACCTCCTAGCTGACATCTAACTTTCAGCAAAGTAGAGTAAGTAAAAAGGAAGGTTCCCCAATGGGGGGGGGGGGGGGGGGGGGCATTTATCTGGACAAAAGATTGAAGCAAAGATACCAACGTCCAAATGGCGATAAGTCCGACATATACAAGACCTCTGTTTGGGCTGGCAATAAGAGAGTCTGAGGATTCACGCTCTCCATCTGTCGATATACACCAACACATAAAGCTGAAATCGTACTTCGGACGTATGACCTTTGGAAGGTGAAGCAGTGCTACCGTGGCTGGATGTCAGTGGTGAAAACCCATATGGTAGGAATACTGCAGCAGTGATCAGTAGGACATCTGCTGTTATAAGTTCTTACACAACTGTACTTTCCTTTTCAAAAATTAAAACAAACTGTTTCAACTGGCTTCTAGCAAGCAGATATAAAAGAAAAAATAGCAGGAAGGATCAAAGAAGGAAGAGAACCTTCCAGAAAAAGACAGTCCTATGTCATGCAATGATCCTTGCAGCATTCTTCTCCCCTGCCACAACTTTAAACCATGCCCAGAGACTGGCTCTTCATTTTTCTGTTTGTCATCAAATTGTTTCAGGCATATGGGTTCTAAGAGTTGTTCAAGGGGGGTTTACAGATGGCAGTGGGAAAGTGTCCCTGCTTTCTAGGAGATCTCTTTTCCCCATCCTCCAAACCAGACTTCCCCTGTTTCCCCAAGTCATCAACCAAATTCTTTTTATGGGAGTCACAGAACTAGTTCACCAGATTAGTTGGGAAATTTTTCTTTCTTTGTGTGTGTGTGTGTGTGTGTGTGTGTGTGTGTGTGTGTGCGTGCGCATGGGTGCATGCTGTTGACACAGATTTCAAAAGTTTTCTGTCTGGTTTAAAATACTAGTTATCTGCATTATGATGTTCATCATGTTTCTCTGTTGCAGTCATGACTGTAGGGTTCTCACCTGCCGGCAGGCAGTCCTTGGTCAGCCAGAATCCCAAAATCTGGGTCCGGCGTTGGCTGTTCAACCATGCTTGCTGACGTCAGAGCGCCAGCAGTACAAAGCTGACAGCCAACACCATGTTCTCCAGTCTTTCTTGCCGTGTGGTGTTAGCAGTTTGCAAGTGCCTGTCGGCTGACTCCTGACAATCTTTTTTGAACAAAACTTCAGTCCGAAGATTTTATTCTCCTACTCAAAGCGAAGTACCCCGTTGGGGAAACTTTTTTCTTGCTCCAGTCCGATGTCAGAAAAAGTTAATAATTGTATTTCATGTGGGAAGCAAACACCTCATAAGGATTTTCATTCTTACTGTATTCCTTGCTTAGGCCCTGACCACGACGTAGCTAGTTGTCAGTTTTGTGCTAGATTTAATCAACGTACAATTAAATGAAGGTACGATTTTGCATTTCATTACTTCAGTAGGCGTTTTAATTACAAAAGGTCGTTGGATACGGTTCCAGCTACCGGAGTTCACAAACGACGCAAGGACAAAGACAGGCCTCCAAAGTCCAAATCTGACTATATCGCACAAGCAGAGCCAGCTTCAGGTTCGGCTGTCGTCAGTGAGGCGCTTTTGCAGCCCCTGTCGTCGGCCAGTTCGTAACCGATGGCCGAAACGGACTCCCATGAGGAGCCATCTAGGCCTTTGAATATTTCAATTGCAGGACCTTCGGACAATGCTCCTTCGGATGGGTCTGGAGCTGCTGTGCAGGTACCGGCTTCCGAAGGGGTTTTCAGGCTTACTCAGCTTCTGATAAAGGCAAAGCCAAAGACAAAGGCAAAGACTCCTTCCAAATCAAAGACTGCAACACAGACCTCTTCTGATCCGGCTCCCAAGTCACAGAAACAGTTACTTAAGATGGCGGAGGATTTTCTTACTATGATTAGGGGTTCTCATCCCCCCTCCAGATAAAAGGCCAAGGCAGGAAGTTTATTATGACTCCTCTGATCAGGCTTCTGTTCAGTTTCTTCTTCCGACCAGGAATATTCTTTCCCTCCTTATGAGGATTCTGATGCTGAGGAATCTATTCCTTCAGCTTCTCCCCCTGCGGATTTCTCTTTTGGGGGAACTTTGCATGAAATGAGGGAACATTTCCACTGGGAAGGACAGGAGTATTCGGAATCTAAGAAAAGACTAAGGGATTTCCTTCTTCTTCCCCAACATAGACCCCTGGCTATTCCTCCTATTTTGGATATTGTGGATGATGCCTTTTCGGAGGCTAACTTAACCCCTGACTCTTTCCCTCCTGCTCCGGTTAAGCCCGGCAGATATTACAGGGTTCCTGATTCCCACCAGTTTTTTTACAAGAACCCTACTGCTGACCCTGAAACCATTTCTCAGGGTCCTAAGGGAGTTAAGGCCGCTTCTGCTAAAAACCCCATTCACACTGAGAAGGATTCCAGATCTTTAGAAAGATGGGGCAAAAAAGTGTACACTTCTGCTACTTTATCCATTAGGGCTTTAAACTGTCAGTTTTATATGCTGAAATATCAGCAATTTCTCCTGTCTGTCTTAAAACAAAAGCTTACTTCCATTTCCGCCTGTGCAGATGATAAGAAATTACATGACTTAATGCATGCCACTGAACAAGTTGGGAAGCATGGTTTACACTGTGGATTTGATGCGTTGGAGGCTTCTTGTAGGGCTGCTGCCTCTGGCACAGTCATTAGAAGGCATGCATGGTTAAAGGAACAAAATTTGCCAGATCAAGTAAAAGCTAAATTATTGGATGCTCCTGTTCAGCATAATGTTTTGTTTGGATCTAAAGCAGAAGAGGTGATTAAAAAGATGGAGGACAAGGTGAAATCCATGCAAACAGTTAAAGATTTCTTACAAGTACAGCCACCCAGATTTAGCAGGAATTGGCCTACTAAAAATTGGTCCTTTCCCAATACAGACAGGCCTCAGAGGGGTAGATACAGACGCTCCCGAGGAAGGCCTCAAACACAAGCCTCTTATAGACCAAGACAGTGGACTGCTTCCACCCCTAGAGGGGGAGAGGACAGGTCGCAAACCCATAGGAAACAGACTCAATGACTCCCTCTGTTGGGCTGCAGGAACTTCTTGCCTGGAAGCCCCTCTCGGAGGAAAACTTTCAATTTTTCACCAAAATTGGACTCATATAATCCAAGACAAGTGGGTTCTGGATGTGGTTTTAAGAGGTTACAAATTCCATTTTCATACCCTACCAAGGCCAAGCGGATGGCCAGATCTTCCAAAACATCAGTGGACAGAGGCCTTAAACCAGGTGGAAGCTCTTTTGGCTATGAAAGCCATAGAACTAATTCCGCTTTCAGAGATGGGACAAGGTTTTTACTCAAGGCTCTTTCTAGTCCCCAGGAAGCAAAATTCATGGAGACCCATTCTGGATCTGTCAGTCTTGAACACTTTTCTAGAAATACCAAAATTCAAGATGCTTACTCTACAGCAGCTACTTCCAATGCTGACCAAAAATGCATGGATGGTGACTTAGGATTTAAAAGAGGCATATTTACACATTCCCATCAGGCAGGAGTGCAGAAAATACCTCAGGTTCAAGGCCGGATCGAGGCATTATCAATTCTCTGCGCTGCCCTTTGGATTGTCTACTGCACCCAGGGTCTTCAAGTGCTTGGCTCCAGTAGTAGCTTATTGCAGACTGAAGGGAATTCAAATTTTCCCCTATCTGGACGATTGTCTTATTCAGGCAGAGACAGCAAGTATGTCTTACTCCAGCATCTAGAATTTGTTCAGAAACTTCTCAAGTTCCTGGGATTCACTGTCAACATAAAGTCAAATTTGACACCCTCGCAACAGATAACTTTTCTGGGTGCTCTTCTAAACACAACAACCCAGATGGCATTTCTGACATACGAAAAACAATTACAGCTGGCTTCAACTTTCAAAACCTTGGCAACTTTAACTCTGCTATCTGCAAGGAAATTCCTGCAGGCTTTGGGTTACATGGCCTCCTGCATCCTTCTCGTACCATATGCAAGACTACATATGAGGAAAATACAGTGGTACCTAAAAAGTGTATGGTCTCAGCATTGCCACAGTTTAGACATACTGATCTCCGTCCTGCCTTGTCTTCAAAAGGAATTCCTTTGGTGGTCCAAGGCATGTATTCTAAACAAAGGAAAACCCTTCTGTCTGCCTCCTGCCACTCAGATACTAACCACGGACGCCTCGGATTATGCATGGGGAGCCCATTTTCAGGGCAACTGTATGCAGGGCCTTTGGACAAAGGATCAGGAGCACCTACATATCAATTTAAAGGAAATGTTAGATGTTCAGAAAGCTCTGTGGGCCTTCAGGAATCTTCTACAACCAGGACAACTACTGATACGAACAGACAACACCACAGTTATGTGGTACATAAACAAGCAAGGGGGATCTCATTCCTACCCCCTTTGCAGACTAGCCATGAATCTATGGAACACAGCTCTAGCTTGCAATCTGGACCTTCAAGCTCAGTTTCTACCAGGAAAGCAAAACTTCCTGGCAGACAGTCTGAGCAGAAACCTTTCGGATTCACACGAGTGGATGCTGGACACCGAAATATTCAGGATGATAACAGCAGTCTGGGGATGTCCTCACAAAGACCTCTTTGCATCCCATCTCAATCATCAACTACAGAATTTTTGTACCAGGACTTTCCACAAAGAAGCTTGGAAAGTGGATGCCCTATCATTCAGTTGGAGAAACCTCTCGGGATATGCCTTTCCACCTCTTCCTCTTCTTCCACAGGTATTATTAAAGATAAAACAGGACAAGCCCAAGATGATGATCTTGCTGGCCCCAAATTGGCCTTGACAGTTTTGGTACCCAACTCTAAAAAAAAAAAAAAAAAAAAAAAAAAACCCTATGTCTGGAGCCCCCTTGGGTTTTACCTCAGATTCCGAACCTTCTGTCCCAACATCAGGGTCAGGTTCTACACTCCCATGTCAGAACTCTCAGCCTGGCGGCCTGGTTAATCCCGGGTCTTTGATTCATTCTCTCCTACCCAAGCAGGTTATGGATGTCATTTTAGAAGCAAGACGTCCTAGCACTAGAAAATCTTATGCAGGAAAATGGAAAAGATTTTGTTCCTGGATGCAGGCTCAGGATTCTGATCCTCTTCTTCCTAACATTCCTTTGATTTTACTTTATCTGACAGATCTCTTACATAAGGGTCTCTCTTTCTCTTCCATTAAGATACCTGCTAATGCTATTTCCGCTCATTATAATACAGACCCTCCAATCTTTTCCCACCAGCTCATGAGACAGTTTCTCAGAGGAGCTAAGAACTGACCTCCTAGATCTCCTCCCATTCCTGCTTGGGATCTCAACTATGTTTTGGAAAAACTCACCTTACCTCCTTTTGAGCCTGCTGCCTCTTCTGACATCAAGTTTTTATCTTGGAAAACAGCCATCCTGTTGGCTCTGACCTCTGCCAGGAGAGTTTCAGAGTTGCAAGCTCTTATGGCTGTGGATTGGAACCTTATATTATTTTTCATCAAGACAGGGTTTCTTTGAGGACTAATCCTACATTCATGCCTAAGGTGGTTTCCAAAGTGGCTTTAAATCAAACTATTCACTTGCCAACCTTTTTCCCCACTCCTCAAAATAAAGGGGAAAGGATCTTACATTCCTTGGATGTACACGGACAACTACATTTTTACCTGGACAGAACCAAGGACATCAGAAAATCAGAGCAATTGTTTATTTCTTATGCTTCAAGTTCTCAGGTAAAGCCATTTCAAAACGGACCATTTCTAAATGGATTGCTCATGGAATTAGATTTTGTTATTCACACCATGGAAAGCAAATCCCAGGGAGTATAAGAACTCATTCCACCAGAGCTGCTGCCACTTCAGCTGCCTTCCTCAGGGGAGTTCCTACCAAAGACATTTTGGAAGCTGCAACTTGGAGTTCAGTGCATACTTTTTCAAAGCACTACAATCTACCTCTCTACTCTAAGTCTAGGGCAGGCTTTGCTTCTGCAGTCTTGCAGGGCCTTTTAGCCACCCCTTCTACTTTATGACCACCTCCCTTTCACTCTGCTTTGGGATTCTACCCTACAGTCATGACTGCAACAGTGAAACACGAACTTAGTACAGTTGTGTACACTTACCATAAATGTAGATGTTCGAGTGTCTTCACTGTTGCAGTCTGGGTTTCCCTCCCTCCTGTCCCCTCTTTTTTTTTTTTTTTTTTTTTTACCTTTGTTTGGTTTCCTTTCTCACCATTCTTTTGAGGTATATTTGCAAAGGTTATGGGACCTTACTCATTTTGGAACTCCTGACATCTGGGGCAAGAAAAACTGGAGAACATGGCGTCGGCTGTCAGCTTTGTACTCCTGGCGTTCTGACGTCAGCGAGCATGGTTGAACAGCTGACGCCGGACCCAGACTTTGGGATTCTGGCCGACCGAGGGACTGCCTGCCGGCAGGGGAGAACCCTACAGTCATGACTGCAACAGTGAAGACACTCTAACATCTACATCTATGGTAAGTGTACACAACTGTACTTTCTCTACTACTTCAGGGCTGTTCACCAAGTGTCAAGCTCCTGTGATAGCCCATTGTAGACTGAATAGTATTTATGTATCTGATGTCAGTCTTCATCCATTCTTGACTGATGGGTTCATTTCTGAACCCTCGGAACCGACTCAGCCGTTATACAAAGCTTGCACAAGCCAAAAGTCTCAAGCTAAGGCTCTACCCATACTGTCTCTCTTCCCATTACCTCAGATCTTGTTTGCATGCAATGTACAGAGTTGGATGCATCAGCCTTTGCTCTCAGCCAAGTCCTCACATTTTTGTCTGTCTATTCTACCCTTCGCTCCTTTTCTGTGATATTTGCTATTCTGTAGTTTTTGTTTTTGTGAGTGACTCTATTTGAAACTTTCAAACCCCGTATTTACCTCAAGGTATCTCTATTGCCATTGTTAGTTTAGGCCTCTCCTTCCCGCTTACCCTACCCCTTCTTCTTCTTACCCATCTGGGTAGTCTTTTTATATACCCTAGTAAACTGCCCCATTCGGTACCATCTTCCCCCAAGGTACATGACTCCAGGACTCAAAAATCTCCTGTTCTGACACCTTCTTCGGAACCAAAAGTGAAAATTTCAAAGGTATCGTTGCCTTTTGCTCCGGCACCAAAACCAGCAAAATCTACCACAATGCCATCTGTTATTGAAGTACCCAGGCATCATTGGTACAAACGATGTCTTCAGCGCTGATGATCTGTCCAGCACCGGTAGTTACCAGTTCCACTATTTTGAACCCATCTTCACCTTCTGTCCAACAGTTTATAGTGCCAAGGTTCAACATAAGTACGCCCATGACTAGATATTCCTTTTTATTAGACCCCTTCTTGTGTCAGCAGCTGAGTCCATTCGTGGAAAGACCTGAATCCCCTTTGGGAATGTCAGTCCGTTCCTCCAGGAACCTGTCGGAAATGGATGTAGTTGGATTACTGGATCAGCTCTTGGCAGCCAGAGGCCTCCCTCCCGCAACCGAGGGCAGGTCTTGGAGCCCATTGCTTCAACGCTGCCAGTGTGAGCTACCTCCGTACCAGAACCTACTCTGTGGTCTTCTGCTCCAGCGGAACCATCGCACCAAGATTTGGCTACCAGTTCCAGGATCTGTGGATCGGCTCAGATTTTTTTTTCTACGGTGCCTTCTATGGCTCTTGGAGCCTTGGCAGTTTCAAGTCCTCTCTCAGCTCCTACTCTGGGGGGGCAGCTTGTGTGAGCAGGGTGTGACCCCGATTCCGAGGTTATCTTTCTCTTTCAGGCTCCCATCTCACTTCGGGTGGGTCTGCCTTCCAGATTATGGAGAGAGCTCTAGCCTCAGCAGGCTTCCAGTTGGTGCCATCCCCGTTGGAGTGCCATACTTTTGCTCTCTGGTTCGCAGCTGCCACAATGTACTTTGGGACATCGGGCACAAGAGCAGCAAGTTACACTAGTGCAGGATCCCCTGTTGTCGGAGGCCTCCTCAGATCTTCCCCCAGAGGAGCCTCCCCATAAGAGATCATGCAAGAGGAAGCACTTAGATTCTCCAGAAGAATCAGTCACTGAGGATACAGATTATGATGAAGGGGAAGGGTCCCCACGGTCAGCCCCTGAAGATGTCTCCTTTGGAGAGATATCTGGAAATTTTAAAACAGAGGGGTGATTGCAAGTCCTCAAACCCATCCTCTGAGGAGGAATCTGTTTGCTTGCAATTTTTTCGTGCCCGGCCATCTACTTTTTGGGTGTCCCCGTCTGCTAATGAGCTAATCAATCTTAAGGTACAGTGTGCGTGGAAGGCTCCTGACACCATAGAGCCTATTCCCTGGAGTCCAGACAAAATTCTTTCAGCCCCGGAGGATCAGCCCCATTAGTCTAAGCGTCTAGCAGTGGATGCCATGGTGGTGGTGGCGACGACCACAAAGGAACTCACCAAAGAAAGTTCACCTATCCATCCTCCCAACCAAGAGTCCCTGATGATGGACAGATTTGGGTAGCGGGTCTTTGCTTCATCAACCTTTGCTATTTAGTCCTGGAATTTTTTGGTGCACTTCACTAGATTCCAAAGGGATCTGATAACTGAGCTGTCGGATACCCTGGCAGGAGCAGTGTCTGAAGAGGTCTGAGATGAGGTTGCCTCCCAGCTTGCCATCCTGGTGTTGATCTCTAATTCATCTATGCGGCTTATTGCACATACAGCCGAAGAGGCGTCTAGACCAACCGGGTACAGGCGTTGTCATTAGGCGTGACGCCTGGATGTGCTTGTGTGAGTTTGCAGACACCTTCAAGTCTTCCTTTGTCAGCGCTCTGGTTGATGCTGCTTAATTGTTTGGCCTGAAGGTTAGAGGTACGTTGGCCGGGTATGAAAAGGATGGGGAAGGCCCTTTCTGCTGTGGGCGTACATTTTTCCACTCTGCAACGACCTTACTCTAGGAATCAGAAGAGTGGAAAGATGTGGCCCAAGAAGACCCAAGGGCCTTTTCGGGACACACATGGTGAGTATTTCCCCCAGGGCAGAGGGAGAAACTCCACTGGAAGATGCCCCTCTGCGTGACAGAGGGATCCACACAATCAGGGTTCCAGAGAGTCCTTATGCTCTTCGTGTTTCCCTGTTGCAGTCATCACATTTGGGGTATCCTTGCCAGGGTAACCCTCGGCTGGCCTGAATACCAGAGACTTAGTATTTCCGCGTCAGTTGATGTCACTTGAGGACCGACGTCAGGTCATCAGTAGTATAAAATAAGGCAGCCGATGCCATTACATCAGTCTTTCTTGCCATGGAACCCAAAGCAAAAGCAGTTGGCACGAGTGCCGGTCGGCCAATACCTGAGTTTTCGTCTACCAAATTGAAGTTGAAGTCTTCTAAAGCTAAGTACCCCATTGGGGATCCTTTTTTCTTGCACTAACCGATGTCAGAAAAAGTTAATAATTGTGTCGCCTGTGGGAAAACAATACCACACCGATACTTCCACTCTTACTGTGTCACTTGTTTAAGCCCAGACCATGATGTCCCTCGTTGTTGCTTCTGTGCTTTGTTCAATGTCAGAACTATCCATCGTCGGGCCCTTATTGTAGCCAGATATTTTGAGCTTACAGTCCTCTAATTCCGATATGGCTTTGGTAAGCCTTCTGACAGCAGATCTTCCAAAAAACATAAAGATAAAGACAGAGACAGACCGCACAGGTCCAAACCTACCGATGATGCTTCCTTTAAGCTAGTCGTCAGTTCTCCAGTCCTCTGTGAGGTGCATTTGCAGCCCCTAATGCCCACTTCTGTTGATTTGCAGGCTGCTACCGAGACACTTTTGGATGCAGCAAAACTCTTCTTCGACTAAGGATCCTGCGGTCGTCTCAGTCTTGGATGGGTCCGGAGTCGCTGAGCAGGCATCAGCTTCCGAGGAAGTCCTTCACACTACCGAATCTCAACACAAACCGACGTCTTTTTTGCGACTACCGTTCTATTTAAAACTACAGAGATGTCCTTCAAGGATGCATCTGCAGTCCTTACAAACGGGTTGTCCTGTCATCAGGCAGCCCTTCGGTCGGCCGGATTCCAAAGTCTGGGTCTGGCCTCGGCTGGTGTCGCACTTCACCCGACGTCATCTCTGCTGGTCTTCGGGTATAAAGGCATCAGCCGATGCCATTTTTCTCCGTCTTTCTTGCTGCGTGGCGCCCGAAGCAGAAGCTGTTCGCAAGTGCCGGTCGGTCAGATCCAGAGATTACTACTACCGAATACTACTTCGAAGACTTCTAAAAAGCTAAGTACCCCGTTGGGGACTCCTTCTTGCCTCAGCCGATGTCAGAAAAGGTGAATAACTGTTTAACTTGTGGGAAACAAATACCTCATAAAGATTTCCACTCTTACTGCTTACCTTGTTTAGGCCCAGACCACGATGTAGCAGCCTGTTTAGCCTGTGCTTCCTTCAACCGACGAACGCTTCAGGCGCCTGCTACCTTGCCACAGTATCAAATACTTAAAATGGCGGAAGACCTTATCATGCTGATCAGGCGAAGCCAAGCTATCCCCTCCAAAAGGAAGAGATCTGTCCCCTGTAGTTTTATCTGAAGAAGAGTCAGATGAATCTGATGCATCTGAATATGAAGTCATACAACCCCTCTCCACTTATGAGGATTCTGATGCAGAGGATTCCATTCCTTCAGCCTCTCCACCAGAGGATTTTTCCTTTGGGGACCCCCTGCATATCTTAAGGGAGCATTTCCAGTGTGAGAGTCATGACTACCCTCAGTCAAAGAAGACTCAGAGAATTCCTAGATCTTCCACAACACAGACCTCTGGCCATCCCCTCAGTCTTGGATGTTGTGGAGATTGTTTTCCTCGAATCCAGCTTGACTCCTGATGCCCCTTCTCCTGCCCCCAGAAAACCAGACCGGTACTATAGAGTCCCTGACTCACACAAATATCTTTCTTAAAAATCCTACTGCTGACCCTGAGGTCATTTCTCAAGGGCCAAAAGGAATTTAAGAAACCCCTGCTAAGAATCCCATGCCCTCAGACGAGGGATTCCCAAGCATTGGACAGATTGGTTAAGAAAGTGTGCACCTCAGCTACTCTTGCTATCAGGGCACTAAATTGTCAGTTCCATATGCTGACATTTCAGCAATATGCCTTGGAACTCCTTGAACAAGAAAAAAGTCTTCCTTTCCTGCTTGGGCAGAATCTAAAGATTTACAAGAGATAATGCATTCTGCAAGAAGTAACTAAACACACCTTGCACTGTGGATGTTCATCTTGCATACAGCTGCAGTCATAACAGATGGGTTCTCCTGCCATCAGGCGGGTCCTCGGTCGGCCGAATTCCAAAGTCTAGGCCCGGTGTCGGTTGTCGTCGCTTCTTCCATGACGTCAGTGCGACAGGGGTATAAAAGAACCAGCCGACGCCATTTTCTTCAGTCTTTCTTGCCATGCGGTGCCCGAAGCAGAAGCAGTTCGCAAGTGCCGGTTGGCCAGCTCCTGAGATTACGAAAATTTGGAAACCGAAGTCTTCTTAAAAGCCAAGTACCCCGTTGGGGAAACTTTTCTTGCCTCAGACCGATGTCAGACAAAGTTAATAATTGTATTTCTTGTGGGAAGCAAATACCGCATAAGGATTTCCATTCCCTCTGTATACCTTGTTTAGGCCCAGACCACAACGTCTCGGTCTGTCGCTTTTGTGCTACATTCAATAAACGCACTATTAAGCGTCGGGCGGAGTTCGCCCAGCATTATTTTGGGAAAGCATTTAACTATACTATGTCGTCTGATACTCCGACTCCGATTTTGTCTAAAAAACGCAAAGACAAGGACCGACATACGAGGTCCGTGGCCTCTACCAACGCCATGCCAAGCCGACTACACGTGGTCTGGTTCTCAGCGAGGCGACTACGCAGCCCCTGACCACCGACGACCTGTCTTTGACGGTGTCACTTGTGCCCGAGGTCGCAGGCTCCTCGGCCCACATCCCGACTACAGATACCGAAGCCACTCTTGTCATTGAAACTCAGAATGTGGACAGGTCCACCTCCACTCAAGGTGTCTTCAGACCTTCCTCTTCTTTCTCCATCAAGGCTTTCACAAAGTCTAAAGCAACCATGCACTCTAAGAGACCAGCTACACAGGGCCCATCTCCAGGCCCCATGCCTAAGAAACAGATGCTTAAAATGGCTGAGGATTTAATTACTCTCATCAGAGGTTCTCAGCCCCCTTCGGACAAAAGGCCTAGAGTGGAGGAAGATTCCCCCTCCTCTGATCAGGGCTCCATTATTTCAGAGCACTCTAATGATCAGGAACATTCTTACTCCCCTTTTGAAGACTCTGATGCGGAGGAATCCATCCCTTCTGTATCCCCCCCTGAGGACTACTCATTTGGGGAAACTTTGCATACCTTAAGGGAACACTTCCACTGGGAAGGCCAGGATTATTCAGATTCCAAGAAAAGGCTTAGGGAATTTCTCTTGCTTCCTCAGCACAGGCCTCTGGCTATACCTCCTGTCTTGGACATCCTAGATGATGTTTACTCGGAGGCCTGCCTTAACCCGGACTCTCTACCTCCAGCTCCTGTTAAGTCTGACCGGTACTACAGGGTCCCTGGCTCACACTAATTTCTATACAAAAGCCATGCTGCTGACCCAGAAACCATCTCACAGGGCCCCAAGGGAGTTAAGGCCTCCATTGCTAAAAATCCACTGCCTTCCGAGAGAGATTCCAGATCCTTAGAAAGGTGGGGGAAAAAGGTATATACTTCGGCTACCTTATCCATGAGGGCCTTAAACTGCCAGTTTCATATGCTAAAATACCAACAGTTTTTATTATCACAAATGAAAAGTAAAATGTCACAACCTGAACAGCCAGACTTGAAGGAGTTGCAGGATTTGATGCATAGTGCAGAACAAGTGGGTAAGCGTACCTTACAATGTGGTTTTGATGCTCTAGAGTCCTCGTGTAGAGCTGCTGTCACAGGATCAGTCATACGTAGGCATGCCTGGCTCAAGGAACAAACCTTGCCTGATCATGTCAAAGCTAAATTACTAGACACCCCTCTTCAAAAGGATATACTATTTGGTGCTAATGCTGAGGAGGTATTAAGGAAAATGGAGGAAAAGGCTAAATCAATGCAAACGGTGAAAGAATTTCTACAGGTTCAACCCCCACATTTTAGTAGAAATTGGCCTTCCAAAAACTGGTCCTTTCCTGCCACAGACAGACCCCAAAGAGGCAGATACAGGCGCCCGAGGGACAGAGGACAATCCCAAGGATCGTATAGAGGCAGACAATGGCAAGCTCCTACACAAAGAGGTGGTGAAGACAACTCACAAGCTTTCAGAAAGCAAACCCAATGACTTTCCCCTTTGCATGCCAACCAGGTTACAAATGGCAGCCCCCTTAGGAGGAAAGCTGGCATTATTTTCAAAAATTGGCATATTGTCACAAAGGACAAATGGATCCTGGACATTATAAACAGAGGCTACAAATTCCATTTTCACACCCTTCCAAAAATGAGAGGCATGCCAAACCTGCCACACAATCAAAGGGCAGAGGCACAAAGACAAATTACAGATCTCATAAACATGAAAGCTATTCAAGAGGTACCTACGCACAAACAAGGTCAAGGTTTTTATTCCAGGCTATTTCTGGTGCCAAGGAAGGGAAAAGATTGGAGACCTATTTTGGATCTATCCATCCTAAACACATTTCTACTCGTACCAAAATTCAAGATGCTCACTCTACAGCAACTTCTTCCCATGCTGGGCAAGGAGTCTTGGCTGGTAACATTGGACCTCAAGGAGGCATACCTGCATGTCCCTATCAGACAAAATTGCAGAAGGTACCTCGGATTTCTTGCAGGTTCAACCCATTATCAATTCTCTGCATTGCCCTTTGGCTTATCGACTGCGCCCAGAGTATTCACAAAATGCCTGGCATCAGTAATTGCCAACTGCCGACTTCAAGGGATACAAATATATCCCTGTTTGGACGACTGCCTGATCCAAGCGGACAGCAAGCACATTCTTCTGAAACATCTGGTTTATGTAATAATGTTATTGAATTCTCTGGGATACACAGTCAACAAAAAGAAATCAAGGCTAATACCCTCTCAGAAGATAATTTTCCTGGGTGCCAATTTGGACACAAACACCCAGATGGCCTACCTCACGCCAGAGAAGCAGGGGCAGCTAATTCAATACTTCATAACACTAGCAAATTGCACCAGGCTAACTGCAAGGAAAATCCTGCATGCTCTGGGATTCATGGCATCTTGCATCTTACTAATCCCATGTGCAAAGCTGCATATGAGGAAACTACAATGGTACCTGAAAAACATATGGTCTCAACACAGCCACAGTTTAGAAACAATAATACCACTAATTCCAGGTCTGCAAAAGGAATTTCTGTGGTGGGCTGAAGCATGTCAAACAAACACAGGTCTTTCATTCAGCATGCCTCAAGCAAATCAAGTAATCACAACAGACGCCTCGGACTACGCCTGGGGGGCGCACATGACAGATCGGTGCATTCAGGGCAAGTGGTCCCAAAAAGAAAAGCACCTTCACATCAATCAAAAGGAAATGCTAGCAGTAATGAATGCTATTATAGCTTTCAAGGACCTCCTACAACCAGGTCAACTATTGATGAGAACGGACAACACCACAGTTATGTGGTACATAAACAAGCAGGGAGGAACACATTCTTACCCCCTATGCAGACTGGCCATGTCACTTTGGAACATGGCCATGGACTTACAAATGGAACTACAAGCACAGTACTTGCCAGGCAAGGAAAACACGCTGGCAGACAACCTAAGCAGGAATATGACAGACCCACATGAATGGAAGTTGCATCCAAATGTTTTTACAGAAGTAATCCAAGAATGGGGAAGGCCAGACTTGGATCTTTTTGCCTCCCACAAAAATCATCAATTGACAAAATTCTGCTCAAGGATCTTCCATCCAAAGGCCTGGAGAGTGGACGCTCTCTCTTTCAGTTGGACATCAATGACAGTTTATGCCTTCCCACCTCTTCCTCTGCTGCCCAAAGTTTTATTGAAGACCAGAGCAGACAGACCAAAGATGATCCTCATTGCTCTGGACTGGCCAAGGCAACACTGGTACCCACTCCTGGGGAGCCTGACGCATTCCCCACCATGGACCCTGCCTCTAATGCCTCTTCTTCTGACTCAGCACAGCTTCAAAACTCTTCACAGTCAGCTGAAGATACTCAATCTAGCCGCATGGAAGATTCCTTAGCATCACAGCAGGCCCTACTCTCCAAGGAGGTGCAGGATGTCATTTTGGAGGCCAGAAGGCCATCAACTAGAAAAGCTTACTCCGCAAATTGGAAACGTTTTTGTGTCTGGAATGAGAAAAAGGGCCAGGACCCTGGAAAACTGAATTTACTTCAAATACTACAATACTTGGCTGAACTGCTAAGCAGTGGACTTTCTTTCTCCTCCATCAAAATCCATGCCTCAGCCATTTTTGCAGAGTACAACACTGATCCACCTTTATTCTTTTCACCCTCTCTTAAGACAGTTCCTCAGAGGGGCAAAAATTTTAAGACTTCCAAGGAAACAACCAATACCAGCTTGGGATCTTAACTTCACTCTGGAAAACCTGACCTTGCCTCCTTTTGAGCCAGCTGCCTCATCAGATTTGCAGCATTTGTCATGGAAAACAGCCTTCCTTCTGGCTATCACCTCGGCTCGTAGAGTTTCAGAGCTACAGGTTCTCATGGCTGTCCAGCCTTTTATCATTTTCCATCAGGACAGAGTCTCCTTATGAACCAACCCGTCCTTTATGCCTAAAGCGGTATCCAGGGTAGCTTTAAATCAGGCCATACATTTACCTACTTTTTATCCTAATCCTCAAAACAAAGGGGAGAGATTACTACATTCCTTGGACATCCACAGACAACTGCGTTATTATTTGGACAGAAAAAAGCCTTTCAGAAAATCAGAACAGCTCTTTGTGGCCTATGCGGTAGGAGCTCAAGGAAAGCCAATCTCCAAACAAACAATCTCAAAATGGATAGCCCACTGCATACGCTTTTGCTATTCCTTTCATGGCAAAGCATTAGAACTCATTCCACCAGGGCCACAGCCACCTCTGCAGCCTTCCTCAGAGGAGTTTCCTACCAAGGATATTTTGGAAGCTGCCACTTGGAGTTCTGTGCATACCTTCTCCAAGCACTACAACCTACCATTATACTCCAAATCCAGAGCAGGCTTTGCCACTGCAGTCTTGCAGGGCATTTTGGCTCCTCCTAGATCCACCTAGTGCCTACCACCCCTTTCTTAGCTTTGGGATTCTACCCATCTGTTATGACTGCAGCTGTATGCACGATGAACATAGTACAGTTTTGTACCTACCATAAATGTAGATGTTCGAGTGCTAATACAGCTGCAGTCCAGGTTTCCCTCCCTCCTTCCCCTCTTGGGACAGGCCTATAGGCTAGCACATCCTCATACAACCTGATTAGGGTATTCTTTTATGATGTATTTGCTTGCAACTACTGTATTTTGATTATATTGCACTGCATTATTACACAAACTTATGTATTGCCTTCCTTCTGGGGGCACCTGACATCTGGGGCAAGAAAAACTGAAGAAAATGGCGTTGGCTGGTTCTTTTATACCCCTGTCGCACTGACGTCAGGGAAGAAGTGACGACAACCGACGCCGGGCCTAGACTTTGGAATTCGTCCGACCGAGGACCCGCCTGACGGCAGGAGAACCCATCTGTTATGACTGCAGCGGTATTACCACTCTAACATCTACATTTATGGTAGGTACAAAATTGTACTTTTTGAAGCCTTAGAAGCTGCTTGCAGGGCAGCAGTCACTGGATCCATCATTAGAAAGCATGCATGGCTTAAGGAACAGCCCCTGCCAGATCATGTCAAATCTAAATTGTTGGATGCCCCCTTGCACAAAGATAACTTATTTGGCACTAAGGCAGAAGAGGTCTTAAAGATGGAAGAAAAAAAAATCCATGTAAACAGTTGAGGATTTCGTGCAGGTCCCGCCCCCTAGGTTCAGCAGGCATTCTCCCTCCAAAACTGTTCCTTTCCTGCTCCCAGCAAACCAGCCCAGCATAGGCCCTGTGGAAGCAGACCCCCCCCCCCAACAGCAGCTTTAGGGAATGCAGAGATCTAAGCAGTGGGCTACCTCCACTTCAAAACCAGGGAGTTGTAAGCCACCCCCTTATGGTAAAAAGTGACATCCTCCACCCCCTTCCTCTGCCCACCTTCATTTACCCCTAGGAGGAAAACTTTCCTTTCTCTCAAGCAGCTGGGTCACCATTACCAAGAACCACTGGGTTCTGAACATTGTGTCTCAGGGATTCAAATTTTCCTTCCACACCCTCCCAACCCGAAAAGGGTTCCCAGATCTACCACTAAATCAGTGGGCAGAGGCTCAAAATCAAATCCTTTCCCTGCTCTCTATGAGGGCAGTAGAGCATGTTCCTGCAGAACAGATGGGCCAAGGTTTCTACTCCCAGACTTTTTCTGGTGCCCAGGAAAGAGGGCACCTGGCACCCCATCCTCGATCTATCCATTCTAAACGCCTTCCTGGTGATTCCAAAATTCAGAATGCTCACCCTCCAACAGCTGCTACCCATGTTGTCCAAGGATGCTTGGCTAGCCACCCTAGATCTAAAAGAGGCCTACTTCCACATTCCTATCAAAGAATCATGCAGGAAATGTTTCTGCTTCAGGGCAGAATCTCAACACTTTCAGTTCTCTGTGCTTCCCTTTGGCTTATCTATTGCTCCCAGAGTTTTCACAAAATGTCTGGCTCCAGCCATTGTCTTTTGCAGACAAAGAAATATTCAGATTTACCCATACTTAGATGACTGCCTTATTCAGGCAGACAGCCAGGAGAAGCTGCTCAAGTACTTGGCCTTTGTAAAGCCCTACTAACCTCCCTAAGGTACACAATCAATGAAAAGAAATCCAAATAGGTGCCCACACAAAGGATAATCTTCCTAGGAGCAAGTCTGGACACAACTTCCCAGATGGCATACCTTATTCCAGACAAATTTTCCTGACAGCCTACTTCTCTCAATTAGCCACCAGGCCCCAGCTAACTGCAAGGAAGGTCCTGCAAGCTGTGGGGTTCATGGCATCTTGCATACTACTCATTCCATATGCCAGACTGTATAAGAGGAAACTTCAGTGGTACCTAAAGAGCCTTTGGTGCCAACACTCTAAAGACCTGGAAACTCTTCTACCTATAATTCCTTGCCTCAGAAAAGATTTTCTTTGGTGGGCAACAGCTTGCTCCCACAACAAGGGAATGCCTTTCTCCCCACCCCCGCCGCCCATACCCTCACCACAGACACATCAGGCTACACTTGAGTGCCCACCTGTACGGCAGGTGCATTCAGGACCAATGGAGCCCACAGCAAATCCCTCTGCACATCAGTCAAAAAGAGATGATGGCTGTGCAGCACACCTTGATAGCTTTCAAGCCTCTTCTCTCTCCAGGGGCTGTCCTGATGAAAACAGACATCATCACTATGATGTGGTACATCAACAAGCAGGGAGGGTGCACTCCTACCCTCTATACAGGCTGGCCATGACCCTTTGGCACACAGCCTCTGCCATGCAACTACACCTGTTAGCACAATTCCTACCAGGCTCTCTCAACTCTGTGGCAGACTATTTAAGCAGAAATCTTCTGGACCCACACGAGTGGCAACTCAACAGAAGTACCTTCATCCTAATAACTCAGAAATGGGGAACACCGAAGGTCGACCTTTTTCCCTCCCACACCAACCATCGGCTCAGCAAATTCTGCACCAGGGAGCATCACTGCATGGCTTGGAAAGTGGATGCCCTGTCCTTCCCCTTGGTCAGTCTATATCAGTTTATGCCTTTCCTCCCCTACCTCTCATCCCCAGGGTACTGCTCAAAATAAGGGAGGAAAACCAAGGACCATTCTCATAGCTCCAGACTGGCCCTGGCAGCACTGGTACCCCTTGCCTTGCAGCCTGTCCTCTCTACCCCCACATCATCTTCCTCAGATTCCAAACCTCCTGACCCAGAAGGAAAGGGAGTTCTTGCACCCCCAATTACAGACACCCAGTTTGGCAGCTTGTCTTATTCCCTAACCTGAACCAATCTGCCAACCTCAGTAAACAGGTTCTGGATGTTATCCGTGAGGCCAGACATCCTAGCACCAGAAAGTCTTAAGCTGATAAATGGAAAAGGTTGTGCAACTGGATCCAGGCGAAGGGAGCCACTACGGCACAGCCCTCCTTCCCTCCCTCTCATCCTGGATTACTTAGCTTACCTACTACACAGTGGCCTCTCTTCCTCTTCTATGAAAATTCATGCCTCTGCTATTTTTGCTAATTTTCCCAGTGAACAGCCCCCTTTTTCTCACACTCTTTGATCAAGCAGTTGCTAAGAGGGGCTAGCTACCTGAAGCCACCCAGAAGGGCACCAATACCAGCTTGGGACCTTAACTTTGTATTGGAAAAGCTCACCCTGCCCCCTTTCAAACCAGCTTCTTCTGCAGAGCTACAATTTCTCTCCTGGAAGACAGCATTCCTTCTGGCCATCACTTCAGCCAGAAGAGTTTCTGAGCTGCAAGCACTCCTGGGTGTGGAACCCTTCATCATTTTTCATGCAGACAGGGTATTCCTCAGAACTAACCCATCCTTCATGACCAAGGTGGTGCCCAGTGTGGCTCTCAACCAATCCATTCATTTGCCCACCTTTTTTCCTAATCCCCAGAACAAGGGGGAAAGTATTCTTTGTTCCCTAGATGTGCACAGACAGCTCAGATTCTATCTAGACAGGACTAAGTCCTTCAGAAAGTCTGATCAATTGCTGGTTAGCTTTGCTACAGGGACAAAAGGCAAAGCTATCTCCAAACAAACCATTTCCAAATGGATAGCACACTGTATCCATTTCTGCTACAAACAGCATGGAAAGCCTCCCCCCAAGGGGGCCAGGACGCACTCCACCAGAGCAGCCTCCACTTCTGCAGCTTTCTTCAGAGGAGTCCCCAACAGGGACATCCTGGAGGCTGCAGCTTGGACATCTGTTCACACTTTTACCAAGCATTACCACCTGCCTCTCTTCTCTAAATCCAGGGCAGGGTTTGCCTCTGCAGTTTTGCAGGGCATCCTAGCCAGCCCCTAGTTTCATTGACTGCCTCCACCCTTTTCCTCAGCTTTGGGAATCAACCCAAATGTGATGACTGCAACAGTGAAACACGAAGAACATAGTACAGTTGTGTACACTTACCATAAATGTAGATGTTGGAGTGTATTCACTGTTGCAGTCCTGGTTCCCCCCTCCATCCCCCTTTCTTCTCTTTTTCTTTTTATTACCATTCTAACTTGTGCTTCTTTCCTTTTAAGGGACTTATTGGTATTTATTTTCCACCAGACTCTGGCCTCCAACCTGGGGGCTCCTGACAGGTTAGTGCAAGAAAAATTTATGTAATGGCGTTGGCTGCCTTACTTTGTACTACTGTCGACCTGATGTCTGTCCTCAAGTGACCTCAAAAGACGCAGAAATACTAAGTCTCTGGTATTCAGGCCGGCCGAGGGCTACCCTGGCAGGGATAACCCAAATGTGATAACTGCAACAGTGAATACACTCTAACATCTACATTTATGGTAAGTGTACACAACTGTACTTTCTAGACAACCCTTCCAGCGCCCCCTGAGCAGCGGTCCGATTGCTTACCTCTGGAAGCAGTCTGGGGAAGATTTTCTCTGCACCACTCAGCCTGGCTCACAACAACATTGGATTCCTGGGTGCAGACAGTAATTGACACAGGTTACAGCATTCCCTTCAGTCTTTTCCCCAAACCACAAAGGCGAATTCCCAATGATGTTCATTTTGTTACCCTGCTGCAGTCATCACACTTGGGTTATCCTGCTGTCAGGCGGTCCCGCAGTCGGCCTGAGTTCCAAAGTCTTGGTCCAGCGTCTGTTGCTGTCGCTTCTTCCCTGAAGTCAGTGCTCCAGGGGTATACAAGAGGCATCGGACACCATTTTCTTCAGTCTTTCTTGTCGTGCGGTGCCCGAAGCAGAAGCAGTTCGCAAGTGCCGGTCGGCCGACACCTGAGATTTTCGAATCAAATTTCAGTCCGAAGTCTTCAATAAAGCTAAGTACCCGTTGGGGAACCTTTTCTTGCCTCAGTCCGATGTCAGAAAAAGTTAACAATTGCATTTCTTGTGGGAAGCAAATACATCATAAGGACTTCCATTCTTATTGTATTCCTTGCCTAGGCCCAGACCACGACATCACAGGTTGTCGGTTTTGTGCTAGGTTTAATAAACGAGCTATCAAACGCTGTTTTGACTTTGAACGACATTACTTTGGTAGGAAATTTAATTGTATCATGCCGTCGGAGCAGCCGACCGGCATGCACAAAAAAAGCAAAGATAAGGACAGGCAGCCTAGGAACAAGCCAGACTCCGAGGCCTCTGCTGGGCCTGTCGCCGGTTCTCCGGTTTCCAGTGAGGCGCCTACGCAGCCCCTGACGACCACAGAATTGGAACCCCAGACAGCTTCGGATTCTCAAGCGGAGTGTACTAGGCCATCGCAGCCATCTTCATTAGGCCCTTCCGACACCAGAGCAGAAGGATATCCTGGTGCAGTAGAAACACCTTCGTTTGCAGAAGGTGTCTTCAGACCGACTACACTCACCATTAAATCTTATGCTAAGCTTAAAACTCCATTAAAACCAAAAAAGACTGTACATCAGTCTCTAGTTCAAGGCCCCATGCCTAAGAAACAGATGCTTAAGATGGCTGAAGATTTGATTACTCTAATCAGGGGTTCCCATCCCCCTCCAGATAAAAGACCAAGACAAGAGGAGGATTATGCTTCCTCTGACCAGGTTTCAATTTCCTCAAATTCTTCTGAGGAACAGGATTACGCTTTCCCCCTTATGAAGACTCTGATGCTGAAGAGACTATTCCCTCAGCATCTCCCCCTGAAGACAACTCCTTTGGAGAAACTTTACATACCATGAGGGAACATTTCCACTGGGAAGGCCAGGACTACTGTGATTCTAAGAAAAGGCTCCGAGAGTTCCTTTTACTACCCCAGCACAGACCACTTGCTATCCCTCCAGTTTTAGACATTGGGGATGATGTTTACTTGGAGTCTAGTCTAAATCCAAACTCTCTACCTCCTGCTCCAGCCAAACCAGACATATACTACAGAGTACCTGACTCTCACAAATTCCTTTATAAAAGCCCTGTGGCTGACCCAGAAAGAATTTCCCAGGGTCCCAAAGGGGCTAAAGCTTCTATGACTAAAAATCCTGTGCCCTCTGAAAGGGATTCCAGAGCCCTAGATAGATGGGGAAAGAAGATGTACACCTCAGCTACTCTGGCTATGAGAGCATTAAATTGTCAGTTTCACATGCTGAAATACCAGCAATTCCTAATGTCTCAATTAAAACAAAAAATGAGCACTCATTCTGAACAGTCTGAATTCAAGGAAATGCAGGATCTGTTGTATGTAGCTGAACAGGTGGGCAAACATACTTTACAATGTGGATTTGATTCATTGGAAGCTTCCTGTCATACGTAGACATGCTTGGTTAAAAGAACAAACCCTACCTGATCATGTTAAAGCAAAATTATTGGATGCACCTTTGCAGCAGGACGTATTATTTGGTGTCAAAGCAGAAGAGGTTTTAAAGAAAATGGAGGATAAGGCAAAATCTATGCAGACGGTCAAGGATTTTTTACAGGTACAACCCCCTCATTTCAGCAGAAATCGGCCAACAAAAAACTGGTCCTTTCTAGCTTCTAACAGATCGCAGAGGGGCAAATACACACACCCAAGGGGCAGAGGTCAGTCACAAGGCCCTTACAAACCTCGCCAATGGGGTACTTCTACCCAGAAAGGAGGAGAAGACAGGCCCCAAGCTAGCAGAAGACAAACACAATGACTCAACCCTCAAACTACCAAGCAAATCTCTCTTGGCAGCTCCCTTGGGAGGAAAATTAGCACTTTTTGCAGACAACTGGCACATCATCACAAAAGACAAATGGGTCCTAAACATTGTCTCACAAGGATACAGGTTCCACTTTCATACCTTGCCAAGGATAAAAGGAATGCCAAACCTGCCACCAAATCAATGGGCAGAGGCACAAAAACAAATTACAGCTGTCATGGACATGAGAGCCATTCAACAGGTACCTACACAGGAGCAAGGACAAGGATTTTACTCAAGACTCTTTCTAGTCCCAAGAAAGGACAAAGCATGGAGACCCATTCTGGATCTTTGAATTCTGAACACCTATCTGCAAGTACCAAAATTCAAGATGCTAACACTACAGCAGCTTCTTCCCATGCTGGGCAAGAATGCTTGGCTAGTAATGTTGGACCTCAAGGAGGCATACCTGCATGTCCCTATCAGACAAAATTGCAGAAGATACCTCCGCTTCATTGCAGGTTCAATCCATTATCAATTCTCTGCACTGCCCTTTGGCATATCTACTGCGCCCAGGGTCTTCACAAAATGCCTGGCACCAGTAATCACATACTGCAGACAAAGAGGAATTCAAATATACCCATATCTGGACGACTGCCTTATTCAAGCAGAAAGCAAGGACATTCTTTTAAAGCATCTGACATTTGTCAAACACCTTCTAAGTTGCCTAGGGTACAGAGTAAACGAAAAGAAATCAAAACTAGTGCCCTCACAAAACATAATATTCCTGGGTGCCAGCTTGAATACAACTGCCCAGATGGCTTATCTCACGCCAGACAAGCAACAACAGCTGACTCAGTACTTCAAAGTAATGGCAACAAAGACCCAACTCCCTGCAAGAAAAATTCTGCAGACATTGGGATTCATGGCATCTTGCATACTACTAATACCATTTGCAAAACTGCATATGAGGAAATTACAATGGTACCTGAAAAGCGTATGGACTCAGCACAGCCACAGCTTGTAAGCAATGATACCACTCATTCCCTGCCTTCAACAGGAGTTTCTATGGTGGGCACAGGCATGTCACCTCAACAAGGGTCAGCCTTTCACCTTACCCACAGCCAGGCAAACTGTGACAACAGATGCATCGGACTATGCCTGGGGAGCACACATGGCAGGACAGTGCATTCAGGGCAAATGGACTACAGATCAAAGGTATCTGCATATCGATCAAAAAGAAATGCTAGCAGTACAGAATGCCCTAACAGCTTTCAAGGACCTCTTACATCCAGGACAACTAATAATAAAGACGGACAATACCACAGTAATGTGGTACATAAACAAGCAAGCTGGTACACATTCCTACCCTCTATGCAGGCAAGCAATGACCTTGTGGAACACAGCACTGTCTTACCAAGTTCAACTACAAGCACAATTCCTGCCAGGAAAGAAAAACACATTGGCAGACGACCTAAGCAGAAACATCATGGATCCCCACGAGTTGGAAAACATTAACAGTGTATGCCTTTCCTCCACTGCCTCTTCTAGCAAAGGTACTGCTGAAAGTCAGATTAGAGAGGCCACAAATGATGCTCCTTGCACCAGACTGGCCACGCCAGCACTGGTATCCAATTCTAAGGAACATGGCCCACGGCCCACCATGGATTTTACCACAAATTCCTCACCTGCTCACCCAGCGAGACAATCAGATTCTACACAGCCAGCTCAAGACTTTAAACCTGGCTGCATGGCAAATTACCTAAACAACCAGCCAACACCTCTATCCAAAGCTGTTATGGATGTCATTCTGGAGGCCAGGAGGCCCAGCACCAGGAAAACCTATTCAGACAAATGGAAAGATTTTGCCTGGAACCAGGCTAAAGGCCAAAATCCCCTTGATCCAAACATTCCTCAGATTCTACAATATTTAACTGAGATGTTGCACAATGGACTTTCCTTTTCATCTATTAAGATCCACGCCTCAGCAATTTCAGCTCATTACAACACGGATCCTCCTTTATTTTCACATCCACTCCTAAGACAGTACCTCAGAGGGGCTAAGAACATAAGACCACCCAGGAGATCACCAACACCTATTTGGGATCTCAACTTTGTTCTGGAAAAGCTTACACTGCCGCCCTTTGAACCAGCTTTTTCAGCTGATTTAAAATTTCTTTCATGGAAAACTGCCCTGCCGCTAGCAATAACTTCAGCTAGAAGAGTCTCAAAGCTACAGGCACTAATGGCAGGTGGAGCCTTTCCTCATTTTTCATCAAGACAGAGTTTCTCTACGAACTAACCCTTCCTTTATGCCAAAAGTGGTATCCAGTGTGGCCCTAAACCAAACCATTCATTTGCCCACCTTTTTCCCACATCCCCAGAACAAAGGAGAAAGACTCCTGCACTGTTTGGACATTCACAGGCAATTACATTACTACTTGGATAAAACTAAGGCTTTCAGAAAATCTGACCAGCTCTTTGTAGCCTATGCTGCAGGATCACAAGGAAAAGCTATCTCAAAACAGACCATTTCAAAATGGATAGGACATTGCATACGTTTTTGCTACATGCATCATGGGAAATCGGTACCTGCTAACATTAGGTCCCACTCCACCAGGGCTACAGCTACATCAGCAGCCTTTCTCAGGGGGATGCCAACCAAGGATATTCTGGAAGCTGCAACTTGGAGTTCAGTGAACACCTTCACCAAGCACTATTACTTACCTCTATATTCTAAGACTAGAGATGGTTTTGCCACTGCAGTTTTGCAGGGCCTACTAGCTTCTTCTAACTCTGTTTAACTCCACCACCCATCCTTAGCTTTGGGATTCAACCCAAGTGTGATGACTGCAGCAGGGTAACACGATGAACTTAGTACAGTTTTGTACCTACCATAAATGTAGATGTTCGAGTGTTCACCCTGCTGCAGTCCAGGTTACCCTCCCTCCATCCCGTCTGAACTAGCTGGACTTATCTATACCATTCTATCCTATACAACCTCTGTGGTGTATTTGCTTGTGCCTGAAGGTATTTTTATTTTTATATGTACATTTTTATATAGCAATATATATATTGCCTACCTATTGGGGACACCTGACATCTGGGGCAAGAAAAACTGAAGAAAATGGCGTCGGATGCCTCTTATATACCCCTGGCGCACTGACGTCAGGGAAGAATCACAGCAACCGACGCCAGACCAAGACTTTGGAACTCAGGCCGACTGCGGGACCACCTGACTGCAGGATAACCCAAGTGTTATGACTGCAGGAGGGTGAACACTCGAACATTTACATTTATAGTAGGTACAAAACTGTACTTTCTGCCCAGTCAGAGGGATATAGCAGCACTAGAAATTTTAAAGCTGATGCAAAAAGAGATTCATCCAAGCAGTCCCACCAGACCAGCAAGTCCGGATTTTACTCAAGATTCTTTTTAGTGCCAAAAAAGACACTGGACTGGAGGCCAGTCTTGGATCTCAGTGTATTGAACAGATTTGTATAACAGACAAAATTCCAGATGGTCATGATTTAGTCTTTCTTTCCATTTCAAGTGAAGGATGATTGGATGTGTTCTGTAGATCTTCAGGATGTGTATTGCCACATAAAAATGGACAAACGCACCAGAAGATTTCTCCACTTTGGCTAGGTCCCAGTCATTATCAATTTCGTGCACTGCCCTTTGGTCTCACCACAGCCCCCAGGGTGTTCACCAAATGCATGGCAGTTGTAGCAACTCATTTAAGGCTACAGGGATTCTGTGTG
Source organism: Protopterus annectens (assembly GCF_019279795.1). Taxonomy (NCBI): domain Eukaryota; kingdom Metazoa; phylum Chordata; order Ceratodontiformes; family Protopteridae; genus Protopterus; species Protopterus annectens. The sequence continues at coordinate 271,241,450 of NC_056737.1, forward strand.
TTTCCATATCTAGACGATTGGCTCCTTACTGCCCCTGCCAGGCATCTGCTGCTTTGCGCCACACTCTCTATTCTACACCTAGCCAAGTTCTTTGGCATTTCAGTCAACAAAGAAAAATTACTACTATCTCCCACGCAGGGCCTGGAATTTATCAGAGCAAAACTGAATACAAAATCCTGCTTGGCCTCCCTTCCTCATCACAGGTTGTTAAAGTTGAGATTGCAACTTCAAATGATTCTCTCACAAGACAAAGATGTTCATCGTGTTACACTGCTGCAGTCATTACACTTGGGTTATCCTGCCGACAGACGATCCCACAGTTGGCCAGAGTTCCAAAGTCTTGGTCCGGCGTCTGTTGCTGTCGCCTCCTCCCTGATGTCAGTGCGACAGGGGTATAGAAGATGCAGCAAACGCCATTTTCTCCGGTCTTTCTTGCCGCGCGGTGCCCGAAGCAAAAGCAGTTCGCAAGTGCCGGTCGGCCGTCTCCTGAGATTTTCATTCCGAATTCAGAACCGAAGTCTTCTACAAAGCTAAGTACCCTGTTGGGTAAACTTTTTCTTGCCTCAGAACGATGTCAGTAAAAGTTAATAACTATTTCTTGTGGGAAGCAAATACCTTATAAGGATTTCCATTCCTATTGTATCCCATGCCTAGGCCTTGACCACGACGTTACTGGTTGTCTGTTTTGTGCTAGGTTTAACAAGCGCACTATTAAATGTCTGTTTGATTTTGCCCGACATTATTTTGGTAGAAAATTCAATTATACAATGCCGTCGGAACTTCGGACGACCAGAATACACAAAAAGTGCAAAGACAAGGATAGGCATCCAAGGCCCAAACCTGAGCCTCTTCTAGGCCAGTCACCGGTTCTCCGGTTTTCAGCAAGGTGCCTTTGCAGCCCCTGATGACCGCTTCTGTTGAACTACAAACCGCCTTGACTCCCATGTGGAGATGGCTGGGCCTTCGGACGCACAAGCTCTTCAGCCTACTGAGACTAACCTTTCAGAGGGATCTGGAGTAGCTGAGCAACCCACAGCTACAGAGGGTGTCTTTATACCTACTCAGTTAAGCATTAAACCCTAAGCTAAGTCTAAGCCTCCTTTAAAGTCAAAGAAACAAATTCAGCATTCTCCAGGACAGGCCTCCATGCCTAAGAAACAAATGCTCAAAATGGCCGAAGACCTAATTACTCTGATCAGGGGGTCCCATCCCCCTCCTGATAAAAGACCTAGACAGGATGCAGACTGACTCATCTGACCAGGTGTCCATCTCTTCTGATTCATCCTCAGACTTAGGATACTCTTTACCCCCTTATGAGGATTCTGATGCTGAGGGATCAATTCCATCAGCATCACCGCCTGAGGACTACTCCTTTGGGGAAACCCTACATATCATGAGGGAGCATTTCCACTGGGAAGGACAGGATTACTCAGAATCCAAGAAAAGGCTCAGTAACTTCCTTTTATTACCTCAACACAGACCCCTTCCTATTCCGCCAGTGTTGGATATTGTCGATGATGTGTATACCGAATCCAGCTTAAATCCTGATTCCTTACCTCCAGCCCCTCTTAAACCTGACAGATACTAGAGAGTCCCTGACTCGCATAAATTTCTGTATAAAAGCCCTGTCGCTGACCCTGAAACTATTTCTCAGGGACCCAAAGGAGTTAAGGTCTCATCAGTCAAGAATCCAGTTCCCTCTGACAGAGATTCCAGAGCATTAGACAGATTGGGAAAGAAAGTGTATACGTCTGCATCTTTAGCAATGAGAGCCTTAAATTACCAGTTTCACATGCTAAAATATCAGCAATTTTTACTGTCTCAGTTAAAACAAAAAATGCTTCCAGAATCAGATCCTCCTAATTTTAAAGAAATGTAGGATTTATTGCATGCAGCTGAACAAGTGGGAAAGCATACTTTGCAATGTGGTTTTGATTCTCTAGAGGCCTCCTGCAGAGCAGCAGTTACAGGCTCTGTTATTAGAAGACATGCTTGGTTAAAAGAACATACGTTACCAGATCATGTTAAAGCAAAATTATTGGATGCAGCTTTGCAGCAGGATGTGTTATTTGGAGTTAAGGCAGAAGAGGTATTAAAGAAAATGGAGGACAAGGCAAAATCTATGCAAACTGTGAAGGATTTCTTACAGGTTCAGCCTCCTAGATTTAGCAGAAACTGGCCAACTAAGAATTGGTCCTTTCCAATTACAGACAGACCTCAAAGGGGAAGATACAGACGTCCAAGAGGTAGAGGTCAAACACAAGGTCCTTATAGGCCTCGACAATGGGTTGCATCAGGCCAGAAAGAAGGGGAAGACAGGCCACAACCGTATAAAATCAGCTCCAATGACTTCCCACTACAGCTGCCAAACAAATCCATCTTGGCAGCCCCCTTGGGAGGAAAACTGGCACTCTTCTACCACAATTGGCAAATGATCACCAAAGACAAATGGGTTCTCAACATTGTATTTCAAGGTTACAGGTTCCACTTTCACACTCTGCCAAGGCTAAAAGGAATGCCAAATCTGCCACCAAATCAATGGGCTGGGGCTCAAAAACAAATTACAGCACTCATGGATATGAGAGCTATTCAAAAGGTACCATCACAGGAGCAAGGGCAAGGATTTTACTCAAGACTCTTTCTGGTACCCAGTAAGGACAAAGCCTGGAGGCCCATTCTGGGTCTTTCATCTCTAAACACTTATGTGGATGTTCCGAAATTCAAAATGTTAACATTACAGCAGCTTCTTCCCATGCTGAGCAAGAAAGCTTGGCTCATGACTTTGGACCTCAAAGAGGCATACCTGCATGTCCCTATCAGACAAAACTGCAGAAGATACCTCAGATTCATAGCTGGTTCAATGCACTACCAATTCTCTGCACTGCCCTTTGGCTTATCTACTGTGCCCAGGGTCTTCACAAAGTGCCTGGCACCAGTAATTGCATTTTGTATACAGAAAGGAATTCAAATTTATCCGTACCTGGATGACTGTCTGATTCAAGTAGAGAGCAAGGACACTCTTCTAAAGCATCTGGCGTTTGTAAAAAAGTTAAGTTGCCTGGGGTACACAGTAAACGAAAAGAAATCAAAACTAGTGCCATCACAAGAGATTATATTCCTGGGTGCCAGCTTGAACACAACAGCCCAGATGGCTTATCTCATGCCAGACAAACAAGGACAACTGACTCGATACTTTCAATTGATGGCAACAAAGACCCAGCTCCCTGCAAGAAAAATTCTGCAGGGCTTGGGTTACATGGCATCCTGCATAGTACTAATTCCGTATGCCAGACTGCATATGAGGAAACTACAATGGTACCTAAAGAATGTATGGTCTCAACACTGTCAAAGTTTAGAAACAGTTATACCACTGATCCCTTGCCTTCAACAGGAGTTTCAGTGGTGGGCTCAAGCTTGTCACCTCAACAAGGGACAGCCTTTTACACAACCCACAGCCAGGCAAACACTGACAACAGATGCATCGGATTACGCCTGGGGAGCACACATGGCAGGCAAATGTATTCAGGGCACATGGACCGCAGAACAAAGGCATCTTCACATCAATCAAAAAGAGATGCTAGCTGTACAAAATGCGATTATAGCTTTCAAGGACCTGCTGCATCCAGGACAACTACTCCTAAAGACAGACAACACCACAGTTGTGGTACATAAACAAGCTAGAGGGCACTCACTCCTACCCCCTATGCAGACAAACTATGACCTTATGGAACACAGCTATAAACCTTCAAGTTCATCTACAAGCACAATTCCTGCCAGGAGAGAAAAACACATTGGCAGACGACGTAAGCAGAAACATCATGGATCCCCACGAATGAGAATTGAATCCATTAATATTCAGAATGATAACACAGAAATAGTGGAGCCCGGACTTAGATCTGTTTGCATCCCCAATAAACTGCCAGCTGCAGAAATGTTGCACAAGGAGTTACCATCCACAAGCATATAAAGTGGATGCCCTCTCATTCAGCTGGAAGAACCTACAAGTATACGCTTTCCCACCACTACCTCTCCTGCCAAAGGTACTCATAAAAGCCAGGCAGGAAGAGCCGAAGATGATCTTGATTGCACCAGACTGGCCACGCCAGCACTGGTACCCAATCTTAAGGAGCTTAGCACAAGAACCACCCTGGATTTTGCCTCAAATCCCACATCTGCTGACTCAGCACAACAAAAATAATACTACACAGCCAGCTAAAGACCTTAAACCTAGTTGCATGGAAGATTCCTTAGTCAAGCAAGCAATGCCTCTCTCCAAAGCTGTTGTGGATGTCATTGTGGAGGCCAGAAGGCCTAGTACCAGGAAAGCCTGTTCAGATAAATGGAAGAGATTCTGTGCCGGGAACCAAGTTCACAGCCTTGACCCTCTTGTACCAAACATTCCTCAGATACTACACTACTTAACTGAGATGCTGGACAAAGGACTCTCCTTCTCATCCATCAAGATCCACGCCTCTGCTATCTCTGCTCATTACAACATGGACCCACCAATTTTCTCTAATCCTCTGTTAAAACAGTACCTCAGAGGGGCTAAAAACATAAGACCGCCCCGTAGAGCCCCTACTCCAACTTGGGATCTCAACTTTGTTTTGGAGAAGCTAACTTTACCTCCTTTTGAGCCAGCCAACACAGCAGAATTAAAATATATCTCTTGGAAAAATGCTCTGCTCCTGGCAATAACATCAGCACAAAGAGTTTCAGAATTACAGGCTCTAATGGCAGTGGAACCTTTCCTCATTTTACACTTGAACAGGATGTCTTTACGAACTAACCCTACTTTTATGCTAAAGGTGGTATCCAGTGTGGCTCTAAACTAAACTATTCACCTGCCAATGTTTTATCCTAAACCACAGAATAAAGGGGAGAGACTACTGCACTCTTTGGACATTCACAGGCAGTTACGCTTCTACTTGGACAAAACCAAAGCTTCCAGAAAATCTGAGCAATTATTGGTAGCATATGCTGCAGGAGCACAGGGAAAAGCCATTTCAAAACAGACTATTTCAAAATGGATAGGACATTGTATACGTTTCTGCTACACATACCAATGAAAACCTGTACCTAGCAGCATTAGATCTCACTCCACCAGGGCAACAGCCACTTTAACTGCCTACCTCAGGGGAGTACCTACCAAGGATATTTTGGAAGCAGCAACTTTGAGTTCTTTACACACCTTCACCAAGCATTATCATCTGCCTCTATACTCTAAATCCAGAGTTGGCTTCGCCATTGCAGTGCTGCAGGGCCTTATAGCCACCCCTAATGCCTTATAGGACCAGCCACCCTTCCTCAGCTTTGGGATTCTACCCAAGTGTAATGACTGCAGCAGTGTAACACGATGAACATAGTACAGATTTGTACCTACCATAAATGTAGATGTTAGAGTGTAGACACTGCTGCAGTCCAGGTTACCCTCCCTCCTTCCCCTCTTACTGGCTGGTACGTACCTATGTCTTCTACCCTTACTGCCTATGGGGAGTATTTGCTGGTAGCTGTAAGTTGTTTTTTGCTTTTCTTATGTATGTTTTATTAGCAATTGGAATTGCCTACATATTTAGAGGCACCTGACATCTGGGGCAAGAAAAATTGAAGAAAATGGCATCTGCTGCATCTTGTATACCCCTGTCGCACTGACGTCAGGGAGGAGGTGACAGCAACCGACGCCGGACCAAGACTTTGGAACTCTGGCCGACTGCGGGACCGCCTGACTGCTGGATAACCCAAGTGTAATGACTGTAGCAGTGTCTACACTCGAACATCTACATTTATGGTAGGTACAAAACTGTACTTTCCTGCCCTTCTGGTACTACAAACTTCTCAGATTCATGGCAGCAACATTAACATTAGTCCTCCTGGCGAGGTACCACATGAGGCTACTTCAATGGCTTCTAGCATCACATTGGTCATTTCTAACTCACCCTATGTCTCATCCAATCCTTTATAACAAATCGCTGCAAAACAGACTTATCTTGGTGGATGAAGCCAGAAGAGGTTTTATGGAGTCGTCCTTTCTCCCTCAGCCCAAGGCCATAGTGACCACGGACGCTTCCCTGATAGGGTGGGTGGGGGGCATTTTCTGGGAAAGACCATCCAAGGTGCTTGGTCCCCACAGGAGGCCAATCTGCACATCATTGTCCTAGAACTGAAGGCAGTGCTTTTAGTGTTGCAAGCATTCCGGTCTGCCCTTCCATCCGGGAAGAGTGCTATCCAGTCAGACAACATGTCATTAGTCTAGTACATCAGTAAGTAGGGGGGAAACCAGCTCCTACCCACTATATCAGCAAGGCCTAAGAGTTTGGCAATGGGCAATTGCCTCCAGCCACTTTCTAATAGCAATGCATGTTTGGGGAATCCCAACGTGATTGCGGACAAACTAAGCAGGTGTATCCTCCTACCACATCTAAGGTGTTGACTCTAGAAGGACTCTGGAGGCAACTACATGATCCCCTGTAAATTACAAAGCACTGCAAACTGGATTCATTTTCCAGGTGCTGGACATGCTTTTCTAGAACCATTTTCCAGTGGCTCCCGGTCTCTTATCCTTCCTCCTCCTTCCAGTCTATGTAAGCTCTGGTATTCTACTAGCTTAGGCTACTGCAGCAGTGATTTGTGAATGAACATAGCACAGTTAGTTGTACTTTCTTGCACAAGTTCTCTTTGTTTAATATCTTCTGAGCCAGTGTACGTCTGTATTTGTGCAGCCTCTGAAATGTAATTGCTCCAGCAGTATGTTATGGTTTACTGTAACAAATGCTTTTAAACTCCGTGAAGAAAGCAACAAGATTTCATCTGCTGCATTATTGTGAAATGTAGTTGGTTAACTCAGCTAATGAAGCTTGAGAGCTGTGGCCAGGTTGTAAACAATGCTAAACTGTATTTGGGTTGGGTGTGTACCGGGGCAGCTGCAATGGCACCCACTCATATAAAAAGAAGGGAAAAGCCAAAAATGTTTTGTTTTTTTGTTTTGTTTTTTTTTCTTTAATAGTTTGTTTTATGCAACTCTATGAATGTGCAGAGTTCTGAGAATGTCCGACTAGTGTAATTAAAAACTAAAAAAAAAAAAAAAGCTTACTCACTTGCTAGGGCTGTTGATGAAAATAGCTTGGTATCATAACAGATGTCCTTCAAGGATACATCTGCAGTCCTAACATATGGGTTGTCCTGCCTCAGGCAGCCCTTCGGTCGGCCGGATTCCAAAGTCTGGGTCTGGCCTCTGCTGATGTCGCACTTCACCCGACGTCATAGCTGCTGTTTATTGGGTATAAAGGCATCAGCCGACGCCATTTTCCTCAGTCTTTCTTGCCGCGGTGCCCAAGCAGAAGCTGTTCGCAAGTGCCGGTCGGTCAGATCCAGAGATTTCTACTACGAAGACTTCTAAAAGCTAAGTACCCGTTGGGGACTCTTTCTTGCCTCAGCCGATGTCAGACAAAGTAAATAATTGTTTAACTTGTGGGAAACAAATACCTCATAAGGATTTCCACTCTTACTGCCTTCCTTGTTTAGGCCCAGACCACGACGTATCAGCTTGTCTAGCCTGTGCTTCCTTCAACCGACGGACCCTTAGACGTCGGTCAGAGTTTGCAGAGGAGTTTTTTGGTCCCGCTTTTGCATACAAAATGCCGTCGGAGACTCCGACTACTCAATTAGCTAAAAAGCGCAAGGAAAAGGACCGACATTCGCGGCCCGCGGTTTCGGCTGAAACCACGGTTAGGCCAACCACGAATGTCTCGGTTTCGGCTGAAACCGAGCCCCCGGTTCTTCGGCCGAAAGCATGCTTCCGATAGCCGAGGCCTCACAGAGCATGGCTGAATCTGCTACTGAATTTACTGCTACAGAAGCAGGCACCCAGGATTTATCAGACACTATTCCTTTAGACATAACTACCCCTGCACGTGGGGCTGCTAGACCCCCTGCTTCCATGTCTATCAAGGCTTTTGCCAGGGCTAAGGCAGCTAAATCTTCTAAGGCCTTGCCTGCCAAAACTCCTTCACATAGGCCTACCTCTAGTTCCCAAATACTCAGCCTGGCTGAGGATCTCATTTCTTTAATCAGAGGATCCCAACCTCACCCAGACAGGGCCTCTCAGCCCCCTCCAGACAAGAGGCCTAGGACTAAACCCCCGGAACCTGTCTCTACAGATTATTCCTCGGATGACTCAGACCTTTCAGACCCTCACGAAGGCCCATATTCTCCTTATGAGGATTCTGATGCAGAAGACTCCATTCCTTCTGCTTCTCCTCCTGAAGAACTTTCCTTTGGGGAAACCTTGCATGCTATGAGGGAACACTTCCAATGGCAGGGCCAGGATTTTTCAGATTCAAGGAAAAGGCTAAGGACTTTTTTACACTTACCACAGCATAGGCCTTTAGCCATTCCGCCAGTACTAACGGTTGTTGATGATGCATATAATGATGCCTGTACTGCTCCTGATTCTCTTCCTCCGGCCCCTGCCAAGCCAGACAGATATTACAGGGTCCCGGACACACACTACCATTTGTATAAGGCTCCTGTTGCAGACCCTGAAAACATTTCACAGGGCCCTAAAGGTGTGGCAGCTGCCTCTGCCAAAAACCCTCTTCCCTCTGAAAGGGAATCTAGAGCATTAGAGAGATGGGGTAAAAAGGTTTATACTTCTGCTACTCTTTCGGCCAGGGCCTTGAACTGTCAATTTCACATGATTCAGTACCAGGAATTTTTGTTAGACCAGCTAAATAAAAAACTATCTTCACCTGAACCTTTAGACCGCAAGTCCCTTCAGGATTTGGTACATAACTCTCAGCAGGTCAGTAACCATTTCTTAAAATGTGGTTATGATGCACTGGAGGCTTCCTTTAGATCAGCTGTGACTGGAACAGTGATTCGAAGGCATGCCTGGTTAAAAGAACAATCCTTACCAGACCATGTTATGTCTAAACTCCTAGATGCTCCCATGGAGAAACAAAGTTTGTTTGGCTCCCCTGCACAGGAGGTTCTGAAAAAGGTGGAAGAAAAAGCAAAATCTGTCCAAACAGTCAAGGATTTCTTACAGGTCCAACCTCCGAGGTTTAGCAGAAATTGGCCTTCGAAGAATTGGTCCTTTCCAGACAACTCCAGAGCGCAGAGAGGCAGAAATAGACGCCCAAGAGGCAGAGGACAATCTAGGGGTGCCTACAGGGGACGTCAGTGGCAACCTACCAACCAGAGAAGTACTGCCACAGAATCAACTACAACCACTTCCACAGGGCAAACACAATGACTTGGCTCTAGTTCCGCCTACCAGGGAACAACTGGAAGCACCCTTGGGCAGAAAACTAGCCTTATTCTCCGACAACTGGCATTACATTACAGGAGACAAATGGACTTTACAAACAATAGACAAGGGCTACAGGTTTCACTTCCATACTCTACCAAAAAGAGAGGAATGCCAAACCTACCACCAAGCCAAAAACAGGCGGCTCTAAGACAAATCAACAACTTACTAAGGATGAGAGCTATAGAAGAGGTGCCACCTATGGAACAAGGCCAAGGATTTTACTCCAGGCTTTTCCTTGTACCAAGAAAAGAAAATCAATGGAGACCTATTCTAGATTTGTCCGCACTGAACACATACCTCATTGTTCCAAAATTCAAAATGCTGACCCTCCAGCAACTTCTTCCCATGCTGGGCAAGGAGTCTTGGCTGGTGACTCTAGATCTCAAGGAGGCATACCTGCACGTCCCTATACGACCAGATTGCAGAAGACACCTCAGATTTCTTGCAGGATCAGAGCATTATCAATTCTCAGCATTGCCTTTTGGCTTATCTACTGCGCCCAGAGTATTCACGAAATGCCTGGCATCAGTAATTGCTCATTGCAGACTTCAGGGAATACAGATTTACCCATACCTGGACGACTGCCTAATACAAGCGGACAACAAGGCAAAGTTAACAAAAGATTTGGAAAATGTCATACAACTGTTGCAAGCCTTGGGATACACAGTCAACATGCAAAAGTCAAGACAAGTACCATCCCAAAGGATAACATTCTTGGGTGCAGAATTAGACACATCAACTCGGATGGCTTTTCTCACAGAAGAAAAACAAAAGCAACTACCAGTCTCCTTCATGACATTAACAACACAAACTCAGCTTACTGCAAGGAAAGTCCTGCAAGCCCTGGGCTACATGGCATCCTGCATAATATTGGTTCTGCATGCCAGGCTGCATATGAGAAAGCTACAATGGTATCTAAGGAATGTATGGTCTCAACACCAGCACAGTCTAGAAGACCAGATTACAATAATTCCATGCCTGAAGCAAGAATTCCTGTGGTGGGCTCAGGCCTGTCAGTTGAACAGAGGCTTGCCTTTCCACAAACCACATCCATGCCAGACCATCACCACGGATGCCTCAGACCTAGGATGGGGGGCACACATGGTGGACAAGTGTATACAAGGCCTATAGACCCAAGACCAGCTGAATCTACACATAAATCTAAAGTAGATGCTGGCAGTGAAACATGCGATCCAGGCATTCAGACCACTACTTCAACAGGGTCATCTGCTGATAAGGACGGACAATACCACAGTCATGTGGTACATCAACAAACAGGGAGGTACACATTCATATCCTCTATGCCAGATGGCAATGGACCTGTGGAATGTGGCCCTGAACCTCAACATTCAACTTCAGGCCAGATTTGTACCAGGAAAAGAAAATTCTATAGCAGACACCTTAAGCAGAACTACCACGGATGCTCACGAATGGATGCTGCATCCAGATATCTTCAAAGACGTAACAAAGAAATGGGGACTACCACAGGTAGACCTGTTTGCCTCCCCACACAATCACCAATTGAAGAAATTCTGCACAAGAGCATACCACCCACTTGCTTGGAGGGTGGACTCTCTTTCCTTCAGCTGGAAAAACCTGACAGCATATGCATTTCCACCTCTTCCCTTGATGTACAAAGTTCTACTGAAGATCAGAGAGGATTAGCCAAGGATAATTCTGATAGCTCCAGACTGGCCGAGGCAACATTGGTACCCGCTACTGAGAAGCATGTCTCGGACACACGCATGGCATCTACCTCTATGTCCCTTACTACTAACACAGGACAACTACAAGATCCTACATCCAAACTTGAAAACACTGCAGCTAGCTGCTTGGAATATTGCATAAAACAAAGTAACCCAGGTTTATCTCGGAGGGTTAAGGACATTATCCTGGAGGCACGCAGACCCTCCACAAGGAAGACTTATTCAGCCAAGTGGAAAAGATACCTCATTTGGAGTGCAGCAAAGGGAGAAAATGTCTCATTGGCAAACATAGCACACATCCTGGAATATTTAGCAGAGCTGTTCCACAATGGCCTGTCTTACTCCTCCATTAAGATTCATGCATCAGCAATTTCAGCAGAATACAACATGGATCCTCCTGTCTTCTCTCACCCTCTACTCGGGCAGTTCTTGAGAGGAATCAAAAATGTAAAGCCTCCAAGGAAACCACCTTTACCTACATGGGATCTCAACTTTGTGCTGGAAAAGTTAACACTTCCCCCTTTTGAACCAGCAGCAAAAGCAGAATTACAATTCTTATCTTGGAAGACTGCTTTCCTGCTAGCAATTACTTCAGCAAGAAGGGTATCTGAGTTACAGGCATTAATGGCAGTACAACCCTTCCTTATCTTCCATCAGGACAGAGTCTCTCTGAGAACTAACCCTACCTGTATGCCAAAAGTGGTCTCCAGAGTATCATTGAACCAAGCGATTCATTTACCTACATTCTTCCCCAACCCACAGAACAGGGGGGAAAGACTGCTACATACCTTGCATGTGCACAGACAATTACGCTACTATCTGGACAGAACTAAGACCAGCAGGAACACTGACCAGCTTCTGGTAGCATATGCAACAGGAATGCAAGGAAAAGCAATTTCAAAACAGACAATCTCAAAATGGATAGGAAATTGCATTCGATTTTGCTACTCTTTTCATGGAAAGACAACTCCTGATAATATCAGACCTCATTCCACAAGAGCTACAGCCACCACTACAGCTTTCCTACGAGGAGTGGCTACCAAAGACATTTTAGAAGCTGCTACTTGGAGCTCCGTGCATACATTTGCCAAGCATTACAATCTTCCCTTATACTCTAGATCCCAAGCAGGTTTTGCAACTGCTGTTTTGCAAGGGATCTTAACTACACCATCTTTATCTTAGTGCCTCCTCCCCCAGTTTGGCTATGGTATTCTACCCATATGTTAGGACTGCAGATGCATCCTTGAAGGACATAGTACAGTTTTGTACCTACCGCAAATGTAGATGTCCGATAGGTATGCATCTGCAGTCAGGATTACCCACCCTCCTTCCCCTCTGTGGTATTCCTAGGGTATTTACCCCTCTTTTAGCTAGCTGGGGGAATCTATTATGGTGTATTTGTTTGTAGTATATATACTTATATTTTTATATTGTTTGCTCTCTACTGTTTGGAATTATTTGCATTTATCCAAATTTAGCCTTACTAGAGGGCACCTGGCATCTGGGGCAAGAAACACTGAGGAAAATGGCGTCGGCTGATGCCTTTATACCCAATAAACAGCAGCTATGACGTCGGGTGAAGTGCGACATCAACCGAGGCCAGACCCATACTTTGGAATCCGGCCGATCGAAGGGCTGCCTGAGGCAGGACAACCCATATGTTAGGACTGCAGATGCATACCTATCGGACATCTACATTTATGGTAGGTACAAAACTGTACTTTTTCCATGCCTTTCCCGAAGGCAGGAATGACCATGGAAAAAGCAGGGAGGACCTGTGTCTGTTAACTTAGGCTGCCTCAGGTGTCTGAGGCAGCCTAAGTAAGTTAAAAGTGAATCTAATTTGAAAAGGCAGAAGTGCAGGAATAACTTGAAAAGTCTTTGTGGTGTTATTTATTTATTTATTTTTTACTATCACTATAGCACTATCTGTGCTACTTAGGAAGTTAAGGATTTTTCTTTGTGTTTGTGTATACCCAGGCATAGATAGTCTCGGCTATTTGTATTTTTTTCAGAATGTTTTGTTTCTGATTTTTGGTCTGTTCCTTATGTTTTTTTTTCAAGTAGGTAGGAATTGCATCAGTTGGTAAATAATGACTGACTGAGGTTCAGGCGTAATAGCCCTCAGAAAAAGTAGTGAGATAAAGGTTGTGATTCCAGCAACTGTTTAAATATGAAGACAGTATCTGTCCGCCCGTGGTCCTTTGTTTTCCATGTTTTTTGTCTTGCTTTTCTCCTTGATCCTTGAACTAAATGGTTGGTTGGTATCGGAGTTGCAGTTGTTACACATGTTGTAGTCTCTCAGCATTTGGCTAATAAGATACATTTCTGTGCATCAGTTATTTATGTTTTTTTTATGTATTCATTCACTCAATTACAAAGTCCTGTGGAATACAGTCATACTCATAAAAGTGGCTGTAATTGATGGCCACTTTGGTGTATGTGTGTTGAAATGTTTGGGGGCATAGCTGCATGCTTTCAACGGGCCCTGCTTTTCTTGAATGTGTTCAGTTTTGACTGTTATGTTGGTTTTCCTTCTAGTGTATGTGCTTGCTTTTTTTCTTATTTTGGCAAATGGGTAAGAATTGCAGCCGGTAAATGATGACGGATTCTAGAATTTGACTTAATAGCTTTCATAAAAAGTAGCCCGCAGTGGTGCAGCTTTATCGCTTCACAGCAAGAGGTTCTCCGGTTTGATTCTCGGGTGGAGCGCCTTCTGTGTGGAGTCTGCATGTCCTCCCTGCAGTTGAGTGAAGTTTGAAGACACGTAGGTGCGTGCGTGGATGGGTGTGCCTTCTTTGAAGGTTGGGCTGGCACCTCGGCACCATAAAAATCCACCGCCCGTCATAAGCGAACCGGAGTTCCGCTGTGGCGACCCTCAACCGGGAAAAGCTGAAAGACATTAGATTAGCTTTCATAAAAAGTATGCTAATGCAAATCTTGTTCTCCCAACTTTTTCCTTAATTCTTGAACTAAGAGGTTGAAAGATATGTGTGTGTGTGTGTGGTGTGTGTGTGTGTGTGTGTGTGGGGGGGGGGGCAGGGCAGGATTGCAATGAGTTGCACACTGTATTCTGACAACATTGAGCTGAGAAAATACCTTCAAATGTGGCAGCTTTTGTGTATGCATGCATTAATTTATTTGATCATACAGTTATAAAAGTGGTTGTAATTTGTGGTTGTGTGTGTTTTTTGTATATTGTCTGTGTATGTATGTTGTGGGGGCAGTATAGATGCTTTCAGCTGTCCCTAATTTTGTAGAATGCCTCTGATTTTGCTTCATACTGTGATCTGCTCTTTGTAACTTTTTTCTGACAAGTTAGTGAAAATTGTAGTAAACTGAATAATTGCACAAAAGTTTCAGACGTAATAGATTTCACAGTATGGTAACGAAAAGCCTTTTCTAGTAATATTCTATCTGTCTCTGAGTTTAGTCCTTTGGTTCCCCGTTATATTTTAGCTTTCTCCTTGATTCTTGAGCCGAGGTTGAGATACATTGCCAGATAATAGCACACTGTATTCTGACAGCTGTGAGCTGAGACCACATTCTTTTGTGCCTGCTGTTTGTGTATTTATTCATTAGTTTGAGCACAGTCAGATGTCTAAGGTGTGTATAATCACAGTCCTGCAAAAATGGCTGTAATTGACTGTACAAATCTGTATGCATTAAATTATTGTGGGCAGCTGTTTTATTTTATTACTGCCTGATATCTAAGGTGTGCACAGTCAGTAAATGTGGGTTTAATTGCCGGGTACAGGAGCTGTTGGTTGGGTTGTGGCACTCTGGGCAGGATGCATTTAAATAGCACTGATAACTGGCCCAGTGATACAGCATCACTGTTTTCTAACAGCTTGATTCACTGGTCGAGTTTTGGACTGTGAATTCTTCTTTATGGGGATTGAATGTATTCCCTGTCTGTGTATGTTTTATCCAGGTGCTCTGGTTTCCTACCTCAGATCCTAAAGTGTATAATGTATACCTGTGGCCATTGGTGAATTTTACATTTTACTTTCCTCCCAATCTAATACCAGAAGGGTGTATAGAATGTGACTGTTTGTTTATTTATTTATTTTTTTTTTGAGGTTTAGAGATGCAGGCTCTTTTCCAAGATAGGTTTTAAATATCTTTGCAAGCATTTGTTACCTTAATTTTTGAGAACTATTGAGATGTTAGCTTCAAACATTAAACTTTAGACAACTTATTTTTCCTCAAAAGCAAAAAAAAAAAAGACAATTTCTTTGTTTGATTTTTTTCTGGCCATTATTGCATTAAAATGTTGCTAAAAAAGCTCCTAAGATGCACCTCAGAGTATATAGAACCTTATGATTTGTGGGGGCCTAGGGGCCACACAGATCCCAGGCTTAATTCAGTTATTTCCTCCACTCTTATTCCAGTAGAGTCTTGGTGTAGTTAGGGCATATTAAAAAAGCTCAAAAGGAAGACAAATCTGTGAAAAAAACAAGTAATCAATTTGACTGGTATTGGGCCTGGATGGTGGCTTGTGGAATAGGGGAAGGACCATTGTACATTGGGGGTCCATGGAGTCCTTTGTCTAGGGTTCTATTTTGCTTAATGATGGCCTTGATTGCTGTTAGATGTCTGCGGTGTATGTATTCCATGAAGTGGATATAATGAGTGGGTACTTGAGGTAGCTAGTGTATGAAATTGACTAGCTGCATCTGTTTGATCACAGGTAATGGTTATTGATCTGTTGTAAATAGAGGTTCACCCCATGTGAATGTGAAAGGACAGATGGAAAAAAGCAACAGAGATGTAAATTGATACCAATATGATTATCTCAAAGGAAAATATGAATTAAAAGTATTTTATATTTATTTAATTTCTGTTTACTGGGAAAGTCTGGCTGACATATAGACCCCATTTTCAGCTGAGGCTCAAGGAGAAACCCTCCAGACGCATGTCTTTGGAATGTGGCAGGAAAATGGAGCACCCAGAGGAAATCCTCACAAGTGCAGGGAGGACATGCAGACTCTGCACAGAAAGCAGCACAACCGAGAATGGAACCAGAGAACCTCTTGCTGTGAGGCAACAACTCTAACCGCTGCACCACTGTGCCGCCTGTCTAGCTGCATCTGTTTGATCACAGGTTAAAATATAGAGAGTTAAATTTGGATGCTCCCACATGTTCTCTCTACATTGACATCCATGAGGGTAATGTTCAGTGAAGTCCTCCTGCAGCCTCCGTTTGCTCTGAAAATCCTAACTGCCCATGATGTGTACTCCTTATTCAATTTTCTTGGGTAAAGGACTGTAAAAGAGATATGGCCCTGTAGTTTTAAACTTTGTGTCCTTTACCACTGTAAACAAGGGCATGAATTTGGAGAATTTGTATTCCCTCCAAATGGATAGGACTTGCCATTCTGTCCGACTATTGTTAAGTACAGTAATTAAGGGATAAGCAATAATATAGATACTTGTTTCAAGAATGTTATCCATTGAGGGCTATCCTTGTTATTTCATATTTCGGCTGAACAACCTCATATGTTGTGACGGTCTTGAATGTCAAAGAAGGGAGATGAGATGAGTTCAGTGATGGGGAATGGTGCACAGTTGGCAGCAGAGAGTTTGCTGCTGTTGGGGTGTCTTCCAAGGTCAGGTGATATGAAATGGGCACAGTTTTCACTTTCACACTATTCTGTTGATTTAACTTTCTGTATATTTTTAATTCATACTTTCCTTTGAGAAATGGGCATGCCTTCGTTGAAGGTTGGGTGATGGGCTGGCACCTCGGCACTGTAAAATCCGTTGTGGCGACCCCTAACCGGAAAAAGCCAAAAGAAAAACAAGAACTTTCCTTTGAGAAAATCATATTGGTATCAGTTTACATCTCTGTTGCTTTTTTCCATCTGTCTTTTCACATTGTTGAAGGTTTTGCTAATAGATGGCATCAGGAATGTTTACATGGAAGTTGGTAGTGATGTCGGGGTGGGGGGGTGGGGTGGGAGTACTGCTGATCTGATGTTGGTGGAATGGAATTGTTCACAGCTTAAAAATTGTAATTTAAAGCTTTTTAGTTCAGTCCCAGTTCTTCAGAAGCTTTACTGTCGTAAGTACAGTGCCTTAGCAGGGCTTTAGCTGCCTGTCATCTAGAGGTTCATATAACTTAAATCCCAGCATTATTACGTTATGTATCGCTGGCCTTTTATAGTTAATGAAAATAAAGATGAGCAGATGAGCAGAGAGTGAAAGAGGAGCTGAAGAGGGAAGTGTGTAGATGAGGAATGCACTTTAATAGTGTGATGTGAGTACTTTGCCAGACCCCTTAGCCTTTCTTGAACTTTGTGCATTTTGACAAAGCTGTTTCTATAGAAACCTACATTTCATCTGTGAAGAATGCTAGTCTTGTAAATGAAGAATACCAGCTGCTGACTGAAGTTATTTGTAGAGGGAACTGTAGCTGGAAAGGGAGGAGGAATAAATAATACCTTCATTGGTACTGTGGCATGTTACCTGCCTGAATGGCTTCACTTTGCTGTTGAGCATTTGGTAGAATCTCAGATGCACTGGTTAGTACACTGACATTTTGCATTGTAAAATCTTTTATTGTGAGCTAATATCAACTTCA
The DNA here is from genome assembly GCF_019279795.1 of Protopterus annectens. NCBI lineage: Eukaryota > Metazoa > Chordata > Ceratodontiformes > Protopteridae > Protopterus > Protopterus annectens. The sequence continues at coordinate 271,259,052 of NC_056737.1, forward strand.
TTTACTAGATTTTGTTTATGCCAGTCTCCTAAATGCACATGTTTATGTGCAAATGCATGTCATTAAAAAAAAAAAAAACTTCTACAGTGCAAGTCATTACACACGTTACAGCAGCCTTCATTTGTTAAAGAAATTCCATACGAGTTATTTCATGGTTTCCAGGTAGGTAGTAACTGGATGGTAACTAGTGGAATTGTGATTCAAAAGGAAGTGGTGATTTTGAGGGGGGGGGGGGTGTTGAGCATACAGAAGATAGATTTGGTAGACAGATTAGGCAGGAAACGTCTGGTCATTTTGTTATATGTGACCTTTTTCTCTTGGCAGATGTTATACTTCTGTTTTCCCATTTTATTTTAATTATGAGCACTACTTGTGTCATACTGCTTAAAAAAGATTCTTTGTCTTGTCATGCATTGTGAAGTGTTCTTCCACAGTTTGAATAGTTTGTAACGTGTCACAATGTATTTTCCACCTCAGTTTAGCAAAATTATTTGAGTGGTTTCTTAATAAAGATCTTTGTGAACTTTTAAGTGTATTACTGCATAAATCTACAGTATCCCTTGCCGATGTCACTGGAGGGAGTGCGTGGTCATGATTCCATAGACCTAAAAGGATGGGTTCTGCACATATGCTGTGATGCATCCATTAAAGTCTGTGGATGGTCCCACATGCTGGCCTACATTGACATCAGTGAGGGTGAAGTTCAGTGATCTCTTTAGTGATGTACAAAATGAGAATTAGTGTTTTTATGTGGTATTTAATTAAAAATGTGCTGTAAAATGGGCATAAATGCAAGGAAAATTCTGCAAAGCACTAGAGGCACTGTATGGTGTAGCACATAAGGAACGGATAAAAACTGTGATAGGAAGCTTTCATCTTGTTCATTGTCATTACTTTCTAGGAGGTTCATAGATTAGTATTAAGCTAACTGCACTTGTGAGCAATTTTAAGCCTAGCCAATTATCCCTTGTGAGACTCAAACCCACACACCTTGTGTTTGTAAGGCAAACAGCTTAACCATTAAGCCACCCTCCCAATCCTGTGTTGGTGTTTTTCTTCTCACTGCTGTTCATTTTCTAATAGCCCAGTTAGTTCAATTCGGGGTCACATGGATCCATATCCTATCACAGCACTTAAATGGACAGAAGGCTATGAATTTATCCTGAAGGAGTACTAGCCAATTGAAGGATGCATACACAAACACTTGCACATGATGCATATGCCAGGAGGCAGTTAGGAGGCTCATCATTTTGCCTGCAGCAAGTCTCTGGAGTGTGTGAGGAAAATGGGATACCAGGGGAAAAACCCACATGGGCAGTAGAAGCAAAGGATGATTGAATTGACCGACTGGTTTTTAGCTGTGGTGTCTTCTGTGGTAGTCTGCACAAAAAATAAAGTGGAGAACCAAATATTATGAGGCAGCAGCACACATTATCTACTGTGCTGTGTGCCCCCTGTTTATGTACCTTCAGATTCAAGTTCCTGCTGGCAACAGTGCAGTGAACCTTCAGATCTTGCCTCCACAGAAGCAAAACTGGTGGACATTAAAACCCAGATGTTAAATTAATAGTATCCTAGTGGAACTATAGTCACTGAACACTCTATCTACTTGTGTTGGTTTAATAATAACTTGAAGTTGCACATATGGCTACATTTCACCTCCGGTTTTCCCTCCGTTATTATGCTTACACTTCTAGTTAGTGTTTTCTACCTCTCACTTTCTCACCTTTGCTGTTGAATTGAATTCTTCATTTATGGTCAGTTATACTTTTGATCTTACTTAGGGTCATTTTGAGCAGTGATGCACAGCACACAGACTTTCTAGCAATTAAAGCATCTCAGTGGTCTTTTTTTCAGCAAGCCAGTGCTGGTCTCAGTACTGTTATAAACTGAAGTTGCTGGTGTAAGATTTCTATTAACGTAGCATTGACAGTCACTGGAATTTTTTTTTCATTCGTGGAACTGTTTGTATCACTGTATCAAGGTTAGCCACAGTAGTCAGGCTTGGCTTCCATTATTCGGCAGGCAAAAATTCATTTCATATTCCTCCATCTTTTAAGTTACTAACCTTGAATGTCTTGTATGACTTCCTCACAGAAGTCTGTTCAGTGCTTTTGAGGTAGACAAGTGGTGCTTAAAAACTTCCATTTTCTGTTTTGCTTTGGAGCGTCTCTCTAAGTAGATAATTGCAAGAGGACTTGAATGAGAAGGATGTAGTGCTCTGTCAGTGATGAGGTGTAAAGTCCTGACTATGAAGTTAAAGTACAAATGTGAAGAAGCACATAAACTGCCAGTGTTACAGACTACATGCTCCTCTCTTGAACACAGGTGGAAATTAGTAAAATATTGCACTGGAGCAACCGAGAACTAAGTGCATATCATCTGTTGGCAAGAAGTTGGCATGTGTTATATTTGTACATGGGGATAAGATGGGGACACCATGTTGCAGCCACCTCTGCATTACACTCCTGTTTTCAAAGTGCATTTAAACTAACAGGCAACTTTTCAATGTATGTTACTCTTACTGATTCTGTATCGTATTTCTTTAAACTTGTTCATTTATTTAAAAAAAAAAAAGCTTAACATCTTTCAAAGCTTCTCTCTTTCTATCCTTTTATCTTTCCCTTGAAATACTGCAGTAATAATTATAATAAATGTCCTATTCGTAACTAGTAATATGTGACATCCTTATCTCTTGCACACTGAGCCTACATACTAATAAACTTGTTATTGATACTGCCATTTGTAAAAGTAGCAAACTGTCAAAAAAGATGCTGTCTCAGAATCCTGCAAGGAAGGGAATTTTATTTCATTTGTATTTTATTTAATGCTGGAAAGATTGAACTTAGACTATAAATTATACACAAGTTGGGAGTGCGTGTGTGTGTATGCAAACGTGTGTGTGTGTGTGTGTGTGTGTGTGTGTGTGTGTGTGTGTGTGGCAGCCCAGTCAAGCGGATTACCACTGTGCTAGCAGGCATCTTTACTCTAAAGCTTTATATGTCTTTTGTCTTTACATTACTCTAGTCATGTGCTTAATATTTACTGAAATAGTTGTCACACTTAAGTAAAGTGGTATGCTACGTATCTGTTTGATAGTAGCTCCAATCCAACTCATTTCACATACAGATTTCCACTTCTAATATCTGGTAACAATATCACACTACAGTTTATAGAAGCTGAACTGTATAATAGATGAGATGCTCACTGTTAATTTAACTCATGGACAGAAACAGAAGACCTCAGTTAAGAGTTGCAAAGCAGTTTCTTGAGCATGCTTTGAATCCCCCCCCCCCCCATTGCCATAGAAAACTGTATATATCTGTGTGTAGCTTTTACAACTGTTATTTCAAGTAGCAGTCTTTTTCCGATTTTGTCTTTTGCTTCTAGGCGACTCATTTAAACACATTCCTGCTTAGAAGCAGTTATCAGCATTTATTTTAAGTGGTCCTCCATGACAGTTTAAAGGATGGTGCACCATCTGTAAACCTTCTAATCTGTACTTGTTGAAAACAGTTGATGAAGCAGCAGATGACAGCAGCAAGTAATTATTTGTGCAACCCCTGACATGTGGGAGACTTTGCCCTCCTATACCTCTTATTTAAATCTATTAACTCCACAGTTACACAACCACAAGGAAAAGAGAAACGGCTTGCAAGGAGTGAAAAAAAGTATTTGTACATGCTGTGGACTCGTACTACAGCAAATAAATGGAGTAAGTTACATTTGTAAACTTTTTATGTTAAGGGAATCTGGTCTGGGAAGAATAAATGCAACAGTAGACTTCTTTGAATGGCAGCTCTCCCCTTTTAAACTGCATTATTGCCATCTTTCAAGATCTCCACCAACTATTGACAATTCATACAACATTTTATTCCCACAATTCAGTGCTTCTTCTGTACTTAACTATTTCATGTTGTCAATTGTATACCTCACTGTTTTAGATTAAAACCTGTGGAGTGATAGCTTGCACTAATGGTGTACAGAGATAACGCCCTTGCTACAGCCCGTGAAACCAGAGTTTGAATAGCGTCTCAGATACTTGATGCAGACAGGGTGGTTTAATGTGCCCATTTTCAGGGGTGGAGGATGGCGACACATAACCAGGTAGTGTCACTGATGTCCTTCAAGGATGCATCTGCAGTCATAACATATGGGTTGTCCTGCCTCAGGCAGCCCTTCGGTCGGCCGGATTCCAAAGTCTGGGTCTGGCCTCGGCTGATGTCGCACTTTCCCCGACGTCAGAGCGGCTGGGGTATAAAAGCATCAGCCGACGCCATTTTCCCCAGTCTTTCTTGCCGCGCGGTGCCCGAAGCAGAAGCTGTTCGCAAGTGCCGTTCGGTCAGATCCATTGAATTCGGCTACCGAAGACTTCGAAAAAAGCTAAGTACCCCGTTGGGGACTCTTTCTTGCCTCAGCCGATGTCAGACAAAGTAAATAATTGTTTAACTTGTGGGAAACAAATACCTCATAAGGATTTCCACTCCTATTGCCTTCCTTGCTTAGGCCCAGACCACGACATATCGTCCTGTTTAGCCTGTGCTTCCTTCAACCGACGAACTCTTAGAGTCGGTCGGAGTTTGCAGAGGAATTTTTTGTGGCCGCTTTTGCTTATAAAATGCCGTCGGAGACACCGACTATGCATATGGTGAAAAAACGCAAGGAAAAGGACCGACACTCACAGCCTGCGGTTTCGGCTGAAACCACGGCTAGGCCTACCGCGAGTGTCTCTGTTTCGGCCGAAACAGAGTCCTCGGAAATTCGTATTACCGAAACCATTCATCCGACCACCGAGGCCCGGGAGGCCCCGGCTGAATCGGCTACAGAACTCCCTACCGAAGCTAGTGTTCAGGAACTGTCCGACACCATACCTTGGACATTACTACTCCTGCACGTGGGGCAGCTAGGCCCCCTGCTTCCATGTCCATTAAGGCCTTCTCTAGGGCTAAGGCTGCCAAACTATCTAAAGCTTTGCCTACCAAAACTACCTCTCAGAGGCCTTCCTCTAGTTCACAGATCCTCAGCCTTGCTGAGGACCTTATTTCCTTAATTAGGGGTTCACAACCTCACCCAGACAGGGCCTCTCTCCCTCCTCCGGACAAAAGGCCCAGGACTGACCCCTCTGACCCTCACTCTTCAGATGATTCCACGGATGGGTCTGAGTTGTCAGACCACCAGGAAGGGGCTTACTCGCCTTATGAGGATTCAGATGCTGTGGAATCTATCCCTTCGGCCTCCCCTCCTGAAGAGTTTTCTTTTGGTGAGACTCTGCACTCCATGAGAGAGCATTTTCAATGGCAAGGTCAGGATTTCTCCGATTCGAGAAAAAGATTAAGGACCTTTTTGCATTTGCCTCAACATAGGCCCTTAGCTATACCTCCTGTTCTGAATGTTATTGATGATGTGTACAATGATGTCAGTACGGCCACTGATACTCTTCCTCCGGCCCCTGCCAAGCCTGACAGATACTACAGGGTCCCGGATTCTCATTTCCATCTGTATAAAGCCCACTCTGCAGACCCAGAAACTATTTCTCAGGGCCCTAAAGGGGTTGCGGCCGCTACTGCCAAAAATCCTCTACCTTCTGAAAGGGAGTCTAGAGCTTTAGAGAGATGGGGTAAGAAGGTGTATACTTCTGCAACTCTTTGTCAGGGCATTAAACTGTCAATTTCATATGATACAGTACCAAGAGTATTTGTTAGATGAACTGAATAAGAAACTTTCTTCTCCTGAACCCCTAGACCGTAAATCCCTTCAGGATTTGGTACACAATTCACAGCAGGTTAGTAATAATTTCTTAAAATGTGGCTATGATGCACTGGAGGCTTCATTTAGATCAGCTATGACTGGGGCAATTATTCGTAGGCATGCCTGGCTGAAGGAACAATCTTTGCCAGACCATGTTAAAGCTAAACTCCTGGATGCTCCAATGGAGAAACAAAATTTATTTGGCTCCTCTGCTCAGGAGATCTTAAAAAAGGTTGAAGAAAAGGCAAAATCTGTGCAAACAGTTAAAGATTTCCTGCAAGTACAACCACCGAGATTCAGCAGAAACTGGCCTACTAAGAATTGGTCCTTTCCAGACTCGAACAAAGCCCAGAGGGGCAGGAACAGGCGCCCCAGGGGCAGAGGTCAATCGAAGGGCTCCTACAGAGGCCGTCAGTGGCAGCCTGCCAACCAGAGGAGTAGTGCAACAGCAACAACAACTACCACTGCACCAGGACAGGCTCAATGACTTAACTCTGATTCTGCCTACCAGGGATCAACTGGAAGCACCCTTGGGCGGAAAGCTGGCTTTATTCTCATAAAACTGGCATTATATTACAAAGGATGCATGGACTTTGCAAATAATAGACAAAGGATGCAGGTTCCATTTCCACACTTTGCCAAAAAGAAGCGGAATGCCAAACCTTCCACCAAATCAAAGGGCAGAGGCCTTAAGACAGATCAACAATCTACTTCAGATAAAGGCTATAGAAAAGGTACCACTTTCAGAACAAGGCCAAGGTTTTTACTCCAGATGTTCCTTGTACCAAGAAAAGAAAATCAATGGAGACCCATTCTCGACCTGTCCGCACTGAACACTTATCTCATTGTGCCAAAATTCAAGATGCTGACCCTACAGCAACTTCTTCCCATGCTGGGCAAGGAGTCTTGGCTGGTGACTCTAGATCTCAAGGAGGCATACCTGCACGTCCCTATTCGACCAAGTTGCAGAAGACACCTCAGATTTCTTGCAGGATCAGAGCATTATCAATTCTCAGCATTGCCCTTTGGCTTATCTACTGCGCCCAGAGTATTCACGAAATGCCTGGCATCAGTAATTGCACATTGCAGACTACAGGGAATTCAAATTTACCCATACCTGGACGACTGCCTAATTCAAGCGGACAGCAAGGAAAGTTTGTTACAGGACTTGACCTATGCCATACACCTGCTACAAACCTTGGGGTACACAGTCAACATCCAAAAGTCAAGGCTAGTACCATCACAAAGGATAACCTTCTTGGGTGCAGATCTGGACACAACCACCCAGATGGCCTTTCTCAGAGAAGAAAAACAAAAACAACTTCCAGATTACTTCATGACTCCGACGAGACAAACTCAGCTTACTGCAAGGAAAATCGTGCAGGCCCTGGGTTTCATGGCATCCTGCATAATTCTGATACCACATGCCAGGCTGCATATGAGGAAATTACAGTGGTACCTAAGGAGTGTATGGTCGCAGCACAGTCACAGTTTAGAAACCACGATACCAATCATTCCATGCCTTCAAAAGGAATTCCTGTGGTGGGCTCAGGCCTGCAAGTCTAACAGAGGGATGCCTTTCAACAAACCAAAAACAAGGCAGACCATCACCACGGACGCCTCAGACCGAGGATGTGGAGCACACATGGAGGGCAAATGTATCCAAGGCCTATGGCCTCAAGGACAGCTAAGCATGCACATAAACCAAAAGGAAATGCTGGCAGTGAGGCATGCAATCGAGGCCTTCAAACCCTTCCTCCAACAAGGCCACCTGTTAATAAGGACAGACAACACCACGGTCATGTGGTACATAAACAAGCAGGGAGGCACACTCTTACCCTCTATGCCGGATGGCTATGAATCTGTGGGAACTATGCCTGAATCTCAATATCCAACTACAATCCCAATTCGTGCCAGGAAAAGAAAATACACTGGCGGACAGCTTAAGCAGAACAACCATGGATGCACACGAATGGATGCTGCACCCAGACATCTTCCAGCTCATAGAAAAGACATGGGGAATGCCGGAGATAGATCTGTTCGCCTCCCCACTCAACCATCAACTAAAGACATTCTGCTCAAGGACATACCACCCACAAGCTTGGAGGGTGGACTCTCTCTCTTTCAGCTGGAAAGCCCTAACAGTATATGCCTTCCCACCTCTCCCATTGATGTACAAGGTTCTACTGAAGATCAGGGAGGAATAGCCAATAGTGATACTAATAGCTCCAGACTGGCCAAGGCAACACTGGTGTCCGTTATTGAGAAGCATGTCTCAGGCAAAATCATGGCCTCTCCCCTATGGCCACTTCTTCTGACGCAGAACAATTTCAAGACCCTGCATCCCAACTTGAAAACATTACAGCTAACTGCCTGGAAAATTCCTTAAATACCAATCCAATTGTTTTATCTCAGAGGGTGAAGGACATTATTTTGGAGGCTCGCAATCCTTCCACAAGGAAGACATACTCAGCTAAATGGAAGAGATTTCTAATTTGGAGCACATCAAAGGGCTCAGATGTCACAGTGGCAGACATAACACATATTCTGGAATACTTAGCAGAATTGTTCCACAATGGGCTGTCCTATTCTTCCATTAAGATTCATGCTTCATCAGTTTCAGCAGAATACAATGTGGATCCACCTATCTTCTCGCACCCTCTACTCGGACAATTTCTGAGAGGGATCAAGAATATTAAACCTCCAAGAAGACCCCCTCTACCTGCTTGGGATCTCAACTTTGTGCTGGAAAAACTGACACTTCCTCCTTTTGAACCAGCAGCATCGGCGGAGCTACAGTTTCTGTCTTGGAAAACTGCTTTCCTTCTGGCAATCACTTCAGCAAGAAGAGTATCTGAGTTACAAGCATTAATGGCAGTGCAGCCATTTCTTATTTTCCACCAGGACAGAGTTTCTCTTAGAACCAATCCTACTTTTATGCCAAAGGTGGTATCTAGGGTATGCTTGAACCAAGCTATCCACCTGCCTACGTTCTTCCCTAACCCACAGAATAGGGGGGAAAAACTTTTGCACACCCTGGATATACACAGACAACTACGCTACTACTTGGACAGAACAAAAACTAGCAGAAAAACTGACCAACTTTTTGTAGCATATGCTACTGGGGTGCAAGGAAAAGCAATTTCCAAACAGACAATCTCAAAATGGATAGGAAATTGCATTCGATTTTGCTACTCCTTTCATGGAAAGACGGTTCCTGAAAACATCAGGCCTCACTCCACAAGGGCCACTGCTACCACTACAGCCTTCCTACGAGGGGTGGCTACCAAGGTCATTTTAGAAGCTGCTACTTGGAGCTCCGTGCATACATTTGCCAAGCATTACAATCTACCTTTATACTCCAGATCCAGAGCAGGGTTTGCTACTGCAGTCCTGCAGGGGATCTTGACTACACCATCCTTTTCTTAGTACCTCCTCCCCCAGATTGGCTATGGTATTCTACCCATATGTTATGACTGCAGATGCATCCTTGAAGGACATAGTACAGTTTTGTACCTACCATAAATGTAGATGTCCGATAGGTATGCATCTGCAGTCAGGATTACCCTCCTTCCTACCCCTCTGTGGTATTCCTAGGGTACTTGCCCCTCTTTTAGCTAGCTGGGGGAATCTATTATGGTGTATTTGTTTGTTTATATTTGTATATAAATTTTGCAAATGTTTGGAACTTTTCTGCATTTACCCAAATTTAGCCTTCCTAGAGGGCTCCTGGCATCTGGGGCAAGAAAAATTGAGGAAAATGGCGTCGGCTGATGCTTTTATACCCCAGACGCTCTGACGTCGGGGAAAGTGCGACATCAGCCGAGGCCAGACCCAGACTTTGGAATCCGGCCGACCGAAGGGCTGCCTGAGGCAGGACAACCCATATGGTTATGACTGCAGATGCATACCTATCGGACATCTACATTTATGGTAGGTACAAAACTGTACTTTTTAACAATAGGGCCTCTACCCATCATGATGTAAAGGGTTGGTGCTGGGGAAAATGTGTGTGTAGCCACCCAAGCTAGTGACGGTAGCCACGGTCTGTGTTGGGGAGAACATATTCATAGTAAAGGGGGCGACCTTTGAAGTGTCACAAGAGTTCATAGTATTACTGGAGGGGAGATTAAGCCAGATACTGCCAGACAAGAGCACAGAGCACCCCCATGACTGACCTTGACTGATGCACCCCCTCTGACAGGTAGTGTCTGATTTAGGGAAGATTGTTGGCAGGCATGGAAATGAAAACACACACTCTCACACACACACACACACACACTCTCACACACACTCTCACACACACACTCTCACACACACACACACACACACTCTCACACACACACTCACACACACACACACACACACACACACACACACACACACACA